>NC_090281.1:85440752-85740752 GCF_037392515.1 Haliotis asinina
GTTCGCAGTGATTCGGTTTTGGTCATATTTTGATCAAAACATGTCTTAGCATATGTCCCTATCTGTATATATACGAGGGCTATCCAAACGGTTTGAACCTAAAATACTTCTGATATATATACGATAAAAACAACCGTGTGACATTGAAGAATGGTTTATATAATTAACAGAAACGGAAAAATGGCCTGCATTTGTGAATGTGTGTTATGTCATGTAATTTGATATGCTGTCTTGATTACGTCCTGTGTCTGATAAATCAGTCGGCTGAGGCTACGTTTTACAACACTCGGTAACAGTGCTGTCTTAGTGCATGTGTTCTAGTTATGTAACGTACACCACGACTTCGTCGCTGTAAGGATCTTAATCTCTAAACTACGCTAAGTCAGACTGTCTTTGAACAGCCAAGATTAATCTCAATACCAAAGATTAAGCTCCATTTTGGCCAGCTATGTCGCAAGGCAACTTACATGCAGGCAAACCGTGTGAATTAAAAAGGTCCCAAACTCCATCATCATCATCATCATCATCATCATCATCGACGTCGTCATCATCATCGTCGTCGTCCCTACTTACTGACCTAGATAGATGATGAGGGTGTGTGTACTCTTGTGAGTGCGTTTAATTTAACGTTGCTGTCATATATTTGCACTGTGTTCATACACATTTACATAACTTAAACATAAAGACAAAGGAACATGATATCAAGTGATTAAATTAAAACCCCAGCTTCTAGTACTCACAATGAAAGAACCAGTAGAGAATTGAGGGTGACAGGTTAACCCGCCCGCCTTGCCATTGCTCCTCAACGCTCCGGGCGAATCGCAGCTTCATTAATAGATTAGGTTTAATATCAATCGTGGTAAAGCTGGCATAAGTAATACTGCACTGAGCAGGGTCTTAATGATATCATGGCGTGTCAGCTTGAAGGAGGAGAATAGCAGACAATGCATATGATGAATGCTGAAACAGATGACAGAAAAGGCCATGAAATTCCCTCAAGCATTCCCGACCGAGTGAGTGAGTGAGTGGGTGGGTGGGTTAGTACGACAAGTATACATTCCAAATAACATTAATATAGCGATCCCCATAAATTATTAACGTCATATGAATGAGATTTAGACGCTGATTTAATCGGTTGCATGATCGGGACTTGCAGTAATACTAACTGCATGTATCAAAAACGCCGGTGTAAGAGGATGTTTTACGTTACATAAAGTAGGGGATGTTCCCTTTTGCGATCACGCTACTAGTAAATGCCAATGCATATGAGAAAAAGTAATATACATACAGATGAAATGTTCCCAAAGGAATTGAATACTAGTATACTGTCGCATTTACCCTTAATTTCTCTTAATTATCTGTTTCCTCCTTGGCGTCGTCATTTGCATTTTATCAATCCATATATTGGTATAATGGTATATATTTTGCTCAGTCTAAGTAAACTTAGTCTCAGTGTATTTCGTTACACTCCACCGGTGGTCGATTGTAACGAAAAGCACTGAGGATAGGTTTACTTAGACTGATATTTTGCTGGCATTGAAAAATGAGAGGTCTTCCACCGAGCAGGTTTCCAAAGAGCCGTTGTTTAGAATCAGCGAAAACATGGACAACATAATAACTTTGGATCACGGTTTGAATCGAACGGTTCATTTGTAATGCGACAAATCGTTATTTTTCACTCAGTCGAAACTTGCATCTGTATGAAAAGAAATGACCAGTTCTTAGTGATTTGAACATGCCTTTAGCAAATAAAGGTTAAAATGTGGCATTTGGTTTACGAAAACAAACCTTAATTCCATCACTACCTTCGTTAATGGAGACGATTTCACCAGAAATTCTGCCATTTGGATTAAAGAGGTTTGACATCTCAGTGTCGAGAAATCGTCACCAATATTCTTTCGACAAAAAAAGAAGATGCAGACGGTGTAATGTTTCCGATGTGTGGATGTTTCGCAAGAACGCAACATTATGAACATTCTCTGCTCCCCTGTTTAATGAAGTTACCTGGACCTGCCGATTGTTACATTTGACCTCCCGGGTCATGCATATGTAGAGTAGCTCAGGTAGGTTATCTTTCCACTTTGGCAACCGATTCTTGAGGCTTTAGATGCGAACGGTCTAGCCATTGTTTTACCCAACAAGATTCATGGAGATCCGACCGAAACTGGTCTTCAGTAACCCATGCTTGTCGTAAGATTCGACTGACTTTGTTGACACGTAATTGTATCCCAATTACGTACATCGTGCTCATGCTGTTGATCGCTAGATTGTATGGTCCATATTCAGTTAATTACAAACCGCCGTCATAAAGTTTGAGCATGCTGAGTGCGGTGTTAAACAACCAACCAACCAACCGATCTTACCCGTCGGTGTGGTTAAACAGTGGCAGCGACCCTACCGCCATTGTGTCGGCGATGATGTGATTTGCTTATAACGGTTCTTTGTGAGTTTGACAGCTCGGATTGCCGGTTCGGATCAAAGCGTGTTGATATGTCCTGGCACCGCTAGAACAACTCGACCAGATCATCTGTGCTGTGATAAGCTACCCTTTTCTGTAATAGAGTACTGGGTATTCAAAGCACACCCTGCTGATTGATAGCTTTCCTTAACTTGTGTTGTCTCCATGCAGTAAGTCCTGTATATTATTGACATGTGAATATCTCTGCACTAAATGAGGACTGTGGTGATGCAGGAGTTAGCGAGTTAGGAGTTCCATCCTACAGTGGTTCAGCTAATGAGACATGGGCAAATGGGTTACCCAGGGGCAAACTGGTTACCCAAGGCGTTCAGTGCTGGTTGCACCAATGTCCTGCTTTCGACGCCTTTGATTTGTATAATTTGTGAAGCCTATTGATGGTGTCCTAGTCGTTCTGTTTGACAGATTAAAATTCAGTTCATTCACCCACCCGACGGGTAAATCAATCACCCACCCCATCCTGCTCTGCTCCATTTCACACACGAATACGTGCACACACGTTCACTTTGTGCTAACGTTCTCCCATCACACCGAAGACACGGGTTCGATCCCCCATGGGTAAAAGTGTTGAAGCCCTTTACTGGTAACCCCGCCGTGATATTTGCTGAAATATTACTGAAAGTAAAACTAAACCTACTATCAGCCACTCAGCCTCTATCTCAGAACCAAAGAACCAACCAACCAACCTTTCTGTCGCTCACACAAAGTTTGTTTCACGTTACAGGAAGTGTGCAATATTTCCGTTTCCGTTTCAAGCACGTGGATAATTCATTATACTGGTTTTCATGTTTGTAGAGCAGTACAAGAGGCCTCGAGAGACCCGGTCTCTACTGGTTTTCATGTTTGTAGAGCAGTACAAGAGGCCTCGAGAGACCCGGTCTCTACTGGTTTTCATGCATGTGTAGAGCAGTACAAGTGGCCCCGAGAGACCCGGTCTCTACTGGTTTTCATGCATGTGTAGAGCAGTACAAGAGGCCTCGAGAGACCCGGTCTCTACTGGTTTTCATGTTTGTAGAGCAGTACAAGAGGCCTCGAGAGACCCGGTCTCTACTGGTTTTCATGTTTGTAGAGCAGTACAAGAGGCCTCGAGAGACCCGGTCTCTGAGGGGTTTACTGCCATTGATTCCAAACTGCCTTTCTCATTCTGTTTCTATCGTCGATTATTTTTACCTGAGTTTTTATGTCTGTACCAGTCATGTCTGTATTGAGTGCAGTGGCACTCCAACATGCAACAAAGTGGTACTTAAATCAGTACAAAAGGGGTTATAATTACTGAAATAGAAAGCCACGCAATGTAGGAAGATGGGTCAAAGCCAAGGTGGCCTGACCTTGGTGACAGGGACCTGGATGAGTGCAAGGGATTATACGTTTGTTTGTTTAACGCTGTGCTCGCACAACTCTAGTGATATGACGTCATGTATCAAATTGAGTCAGGACCAAACAATCCAATGTTGACATCATGAGCATGAGTTGTACCTTTGTGGGATACGATGACAAGCATTAAAATTAAGTCAGTATTCGGCATTAAGCATTACGTCAGCTGGTCTGACCAACTTACACACGTAAATAATTCCAGTTATTGTAGGTTTAACTCATCGGAAAATAAATTAATGAAGAAACACAGCAAAAGGACAAATCTGCTACGTCGAGACACACGTTCGACACACCGAAGTGCGGCACAATGGTGTTTGATTGTATTAATCAACTGCATGGCTAAAGAGTGTACACTTGAAACGCCCGTGTAGGTCTGGGTGAGAACTGATCTTCAGGAATCCATGTTTGTCATAAGAGGTGACTAACGGGATCGAGTCGTCAGGTTCGCTGTTTCGGTTGACACTTCATCGGTTCCCAGTTGCGTAGATCGATGCTTATGATGGTGAGCACTGGATTGTTAAGTTCAGACAGGACTCTTTGCAGACCGCTGTCACATAGTTGGAATATTGCTAAATATTGCGTAAAACTAAATTCACTCACTACACTTAAAACCTATACTTTTCGAACTACCATGGGTCAGAGAAAGGATCGAATACGGGTGTATTCCTAATGTATTATTCTCTACGGTCGATTGTCCATTATAACTTAGTGACATTAGTGCCATGTGGACGTAAACTGACTCAATCCTCATACAATAATGGTTATTACTAGCCATTAGGTGGATATGAATTATACATTGCGCGAACGTATATGACCACTTAAGCATTAGCGTATCTCAGTACCAGTTATATTTGGGAAGCCATCGTCGCGATCGTGGTCACGTGTTAGCCTCAGCTTCTTCCGGTCGATCATTTGGCAATTAAAGTTGATCACAATGGGGATCGGGTGGTCAGTGTCGTTGAGTTAGCTGATCTTTTGGGTCGTCGCGTACTTCCTGCCGAGGTCCTGTTTCACAAACCGTTCTTAGCGTAAGCCTTTGCAAAAGAGCATGGGTTACGACCCCCTTAGCACTAAGATAGCATATTGTGAAACAACGGCAATGTCAATTCTAAATAATTTACCGATCGACGCGAGTGTCGTGAAAAAATATTCCCTCACTGAATGGGCAGCACGATTTTAGTTGTGGTGGCTCAAGTCAGAGTATATGACCATGTTTCTTCTATTTGCAGGACTCTCCTAAACCGGCGATGACAGAACGGACTGGATTACAGAGGGTTTATCTTGAAGGACTGGAGTTTCTTCTGGGCAAGATCAACGAGGTCGAGGTCGAGCTTACTAAGGTCAAGGTCACGTACTACCAATGTGAAGAGGTATCAGATGACAGCTTCGAGGAGTACCTAAAGCGGTGTGATCGTAATTTTCTTAATGGGAACAATGATTTGCGAAAACATAATCAGAAACTTGAGGTGATAGACGCCGAGATGAGGATCGTGGCCCTCCTGAACCAGTTGAGGGAGTTGGCAGGTGACCCCGACACCATCATGTTCTTAACTGAATACTGGGACAATATTAAGTCAACGACCGACAGTCTCAGAGCTCTTCTTCACACGTTTCAAAGGACCGTTCTCAACAGGCTCAAAACGAATTGTATCAGTTACCACGATTCTACCGTTCAATTAGACGTCAGTGTTAAATATACGGACGATATATCAGGCTATCTGACTAGTATAGAAAAGATCCTGACGAACACTCAAATTCTTCTCAAAAGTTTCAATGGCGGCCTTCATCAAGATTTATACGACACAACCGAGTTTTCAGAAAGGATTCTTGTTTCCTGTGATCTCAAAGCCTTTCCTATTCTGAGGTTCGTGAGTGACGTAACTTCCAAGATTGAAACGATGTGTGATCTCGCGCGACAGTGGATTCAGCGAGACGAGACTTACATGTACGACATCAACAACTACATCAAGCAGACGAGATCCATCACGAAAAGGCGGGAAGACGATCTGCGCAGCCAGAAACTGAAGCACAAGAGAATTGGGAAAACCGTGAAGTCGTCTTACCTCATGCTCCAGAACAATCGGGAAAAGCTTCAGAAGATTGAAACAGAACTGAACTGTCTAGAGGGACAGTTGGAAGGGACCCAGAACGAGAAGAAGTGTAAACATGAGGAAAAACAACAGAAGGAGAGCATGGTAGACTTCTTAAAAATTACACTTTCGCAAACGAAACGGAATTACGCACTACAGATGAAGAGGTCCAAGCTTTTGAAGCAGGTAAAAGAACTGGAACAGTTTCTTGGAGAAATTGAAAAAGAACTGACCAAGATTGAGGACGATATTGTGGTGAAGGCGCAGGAAAAGGTACTCTTGGAGGAGAAGGTTGAACTGAGTGAGAAATCATACAGCTCCTTGAAATGTGATATGGATAAGTTCAGCGAGAATTTGAGTAAGTTGGAGCATGAGGTGACGGATCTGTCTGGCCAGCTTCTGCAGCTGGAGATTATACACACCTTCAAAACTAGTCCGGAAAAGATTGAGGAGATCTACGACAGACCCTCCACTGTCAAACTCGCCCCTTCACTCAAAGAAAAGATTCAGAGGAAGCGAAAGATGCAAAAACCGAGTTGACTGCATTCGACTCCACTCGTCCCATTCCGTCAAGTGTAACGTGCCCGTTCGGAATGGAACGAGAGGTCATTGGTGGTTGTTTACATATTGCGCATGCGTAAATATTCTCATTAGACCTGGTGACATCCGTCGCTGAAACTGACAGACCAATGTTGCCAAATGTTTTGTACGCAGTGAACAATTTAATTTCTGAGAGATTTTTTTCAGTAAGCATTTCGATTCATGTCCGTGATTTCTTTACAAAATCACACACTTCCGATGTGAACCGAAAGATATTCTCGCTATCAAGTCGTTGTCGGAACCCTTTCCAGTGTGGTTCAAAAACTCAGGGTGTGTGACAGGTTTTGTATGTGATTGTAAAGGCTGATGACAGACTCTTGTGAGACCCGTGTCACATGTATAACAAGGCATAACAAGGACCTGAATTCAATCGACTTATGGAACTTTCAAGATGGAGGAATAACCGATGATTTCCATTGATGATTTACATCAGAAAACACACTGAACGTGAATTCTAAATTTTAAATTTTAGAAACGAGTTTACCTGCAGTGAAACCTTGTAGCTCAAAGCGATCATTTAGCGACAGTTTTATATATCCGTGAGATCTTTGTATTTTGCTGTCTACGATGTAAAACAACTGCCACATATTCAAAAGAGAGGCTTGGAAGTGGACAACCAGCGTGTTTCTTATTACGGATAACTAAATATATGCAGTTGTACCCTGAATATCGGCATTAACAGGTTTCAGTGAAGGTAATATGAATATCAATGTGTACCGTATTTCCTTAATTAAAGGCGATGGATCAAGTACCCGCAGCCCTAATCGAGATCGAACTATCGCGTCAGGGTGCCTATCCACAAAGCATTACGACATTCGCAAGCCTATTTAATCTCTAGGGTCCTCTAGCCCTGGTCTCTAATGGACCCCTGGTCCATCATCTAATGTTAATTATCACTATCACATCAACGTACAGCATGTGGGAGTTCCCACGTCGTCATGTCGATTATACAGAGAGGCTCTAATGATACACAACAAGGTCTCTACTAGAGGAAATAGGTATACGTAATACAGACACATGTTCATGTGCAGGCTTTACACATTGGCCATGGATGTAAACGAGAAGGTATTTAACTAGATGTTTTTCGTTTCTGTTTTACCTTGTTTACACAAGGTAGATTTAAGCCTTTACGGGTCTGTCACTAGTCCAGAAGAACTACTCAGTGCTAATGTATCCCACGTGTACCAAAACATGGGGCATTTAATTGTTTTATAAATAAAACTTGTGACGTGGCAAGTGAACAAAACAGGATCCCTTTCATACGCAGTTAATATGAATAATAATTACACAGTTTACTTGTTCTTTGACCTAAAATTTCGCAAATTTAAAAAGCGAGGCTGTTTAACTTATGGAAAGGTAAAAGATCAAAGTTAATGACATGTGAAATATCGCACTCTGTTTGCTTCTCATTCCTCACAAAATCCTTTTTATTCTTTCAGAGGTCACACAATTTGATCTGCCAAAGGTTCTGATATAAGAAAGGTGTGTCAGGTGATATCAGTCGCAACATAATATGCAACAGGGAGATATTTCAATTATTATCCTAAAATGATTCCATTCAAATTACGTAGTGTTGTTTCGTTGTTTTCATTTCCAGGAAAATATTTTCTTGATCTTCACGATACACAGTAAACAGCAAACCTAGTGTAATTTATCCAAATTTAGACAGGCTGTAATGATGGTTTTGGGGTTAACGAGGTTTTACTTCACTGAAACAGAAACACACCAAAGCTGGGAACTAGACACCACACATTCTAATCCAAGGACCTACAGGCTTACAGTGTGCTCCGATGGCGGATCGCCACGTGACTGAACGTCCATTACATGTATATTGTGTATGGGGTGACTATCTTGGTCATGTGCCAAGACAGAAATGAGAAAAAATCAAAATAAACAATTACAATATAACCTTTCTTTTTTTTATTTGAGTTAATGAATGAGTTGATGTGACCCTATCTTCATGAATACCACGGTAAGTTAATGTGGGGGAAATTCGAAGACAGTATCACAGGATCATGTCAACACTTAGCGACGGAATTCTGATTACTGATTCCAGAATACCTCTGTTCTAATTACCGTAGCTCCGGAAGCATCATCTATAGTTTACTAGGAACGTATGCATGTCTCACTGTCCGAGAAATAGTTTGATCCCATCCAAGACACTTTGGGGTCCACCGGTACATGGTTGAAGGAAGCTGCAGTAAAATAGCACTGAAGACCCTACATATTGACTGCAAGTATATGTTGATTGCAAAGGCCCCTCTTACAGATATATGTCGATTGTATTTTCCCAGGCATGAAAGGACGATGTTTCTGTGTTATATATCGAAGTAAAACCCAGACACAACATCTGTCAACATGCGTTCATGAACCCTTTGAAGCGAACGTAATATTTATATATATTTATATATATTTTTATTTTGCATGCGTACGGCATTAACAGGAGATCCAGTGGGGTAACCCATCCAGGAGAGGTTTTCATATAAAACAAACCTGTAACAGGAGGTTGTCTTATTTGAGATATATATCCCTGAGTACCGTTTTGGCGAATATCCTTCGCACTGAGTGACATAGGTGAAAATATCCGTGGATAAAATACAGGATACATCATGACAATTACAAAGAATTTCTAAAGAATGCGTTTGGAACTGAGAGGCTTCCAAGAACATTTTCTCAGCGAGTGCCATAATTCTGGAATAAAGAGACCTTCTACCTATAACCGAAAATCTACAGCCAATTGCAAAACACACGAAGCTTTCCATCTGGACCAGATAACTGACATTTTAAGGAACGGTCGTCAAATGCTCTGAGCCACAAGTATTGTTCATCTTCATTATCCAGTGTAACTGGTGCGCCTTTGGCCAATCCACTAGCACGGGATCGGGCAATCAGAAACCAGGCGTAAAGAAAGACCCCAACACCTGTTCAAGATACCGAGAAGGAGATTAGAAATCGCCTGCAGGCAAATGTTTTACCAACGTTCATTAATTGAAATGAAATGTCATATGATATGTCCTACGCTGAAACCTGCATCACGCAGGTGATGTTATTTAGCTGTCGTGTAGCATTCTCAAATGGCAGTTGTCCATGTCCATGTCTTGAAACCGCACTTCGAAACAAACACCTATATTTGCATTTTGCCAGCTAGGTGAAAGAAAAATGTTGGAGAACCCATGTCATCAGCGGGGCACAAACCTGGGTTCTTATTCACCACATGGGGACAATAATCGAAGCCCATTTCTGGTGTCCTTTCCAAGGCGACATAGTGTTGAAAGTGACGCAGTATGCTATTGCACAAATGGTACGGATTTGTAAATGTGTATGGAAAAGAATTTTGATAACCACATCCTCGCCAGTCGGCCAGTATTTATGGACGATAATACTAGACCCCATCGTTCGCATACTTGCAGAACAACACAGTTGACAGATTACCTTGGCCTGCGAGAAGCCCTCATCTCAACCCAATTCAGCATTTATGGGACCACTTGAGGCGTCAAGTTCAAGTAAGGGATCCATCTGCAGGAATTAGCCCAGGTTCTTCATAATGAATAGCAAATGATTCCAATGATGCGCATTTCGCGTGTGATTTCCAGCTTGAGGAGGAGGGTTGCAGTAGTTATCCGAGCAAGGGGAGGATACACCAAATACTGATGTCACCATTACTGTTTTCTTAGGATTGAACAGTGAACGTATTTTTAGAACTTTGTGTATGTTGGACCACAGACATTGTCTGTGTGACCATAGTTTTGGACATGATTATTGATAACTACTGACTTGTATAATACATATCATCATATCATATGTCTGTATATCGATACTATGCTGTTGATCACTGGATTGTCTGGTCCAGACTTGATTATTCACAGACCACTGCCATATAGCTGGAATACTGCTGAATGCAGTGTTAAACAACCCAACCAACCAAGTTCCTGGAATCAAGTGGATTTCCCAGGTGAACAGCTTCTGGGCACCTGGCTTGATCTGGAATCCACGTTTCAGGCACCCTGAGCAGGAATACCCCGTGGATGATGATGTTCTTGACTGCATTTGTAATAGGTCTTTCTCACACAAAGGAGGAACACAATTAATAGTGATAATTTGTTTACTCTTGCCATTTGGGGGGTGGGGGGGTGGGGTGGGGGGTGGTGGCGCGCTCAAAGGCAAAATCATATAACATAATGCCAAGGATATACTTGTTAAATGGACTAATTATAAGTACTTTCTCATAAAAACTTTAGAAGAAAGATTTCAGTTTAGCAAAGGTTGACACTGAGGATATACACTGTAATACAAGGGTACAACTCCTCCATCAAGCTCAACCATTACTACCATCCTCAAACAAGTCATCACTGATATATGTATCCCAACAACCTAGATCAACACTCATGTCAGTCTCTATATTGTCAGGTCCAGATCTGAACACTTACAGACCCTGGTCATATTGCTGAATGCTGATGTAGTAGCAAACAACCAACAAGACATTCAGAAAGTGTCCAGGACTGAATTGATTCAAACAGCAAGGTCATTCTGGTTTCTTTCACATCGTATTTGGCATGGACCCCTTTTAAAACCCTATGAATTAGTTTTGGTCTTCACATTTTGAATACCCAAGAAGGTCCGGTTTAGAACTGGTCTTCAGCAACCCATGCTTGTCATAAGACGTGACTAATGGTGAGTGCTGGTCTGGCTGTCTGATTTGGTTGGCACATGTCATCGTATCCCAAATGCGTAGATGGATGGTCAACACATCAGTCACTGGATTGTCTTGTTCAGGCTCAACTATATAGACCGAAGTCAAAGAGCTGGGATAATAATGCAGAGTTCAGAGTTAAACAACAATCAAACAAACAAATCATATCTTAAATTTGATGAATGAAATTTTCCAAGTTGGCTTAACAAGATTAGATCTGACAAATGGTAAAACATATCCTTGGTTTTGTACTGCCAAGGGTGAACAAAAGATCCCAACTGATACTTGTTTCATAGTACAAATTTTTCCTGATCATGCATTTTACATAAATACAAACAAACCTAACACAACATCTGTGACTATCTCAGTCCAAAAAAATATCTAAATTTCATAACAGATAAACAAGTCAACATCTTTCTGATGTAATCACAAACATATTCATAAAAGCAACTAACAAACCTTTCCACATTGATAAGAAATCTCTATTAAATTCAGAGTCAGTGTTACAATTCTGACTACAACCATAAGCATGTGTTTATAAATCACCACCAAATAGCATAGACACCAGGTGTTCACAAAGAGATGAATATCCTACCCAGTATAAACACAAGCAAAGGCAAAACAAGGTAACATAATTATGGTACAAGTCAAAACAGAAATGTATCATATTGTCACACATTGTCAAATTTGGAAATGTCTTCCTTGTGTCTGCAACTAGACATTTTGAAAACTTTGTTGTAACCTTGTATGGAGAAACCTTGATCAGTCGATTAAGTATGATGCGCTTCGAAATCTTGGTAAAAACAGCATGATCGAATGTACCTCAAACAAAAGATATGAAATATTGACACAAATCTTGACACAAATGTTGATACAAATGTTGATGGCTGGAGCTTTTTATAATACTGCTTGACATGAAGGGGAAGTTGATTGTTGGAAAGTTGACATCATCCCTCTTGTCACACAAACATAACAGAAACATTAGCCATCTTTAACAGTGAATAATAATGGGTTGATCGCATAACCCAACATAATCAAGTATGATCTTGAACATCTGCCCATGAGATGTCACATTCAAAAGAAGTCTACTTGAATGCCAGGCTCACCATACTTAGAGGTGACTGTGTGTGGAACCAAAGTGTACCAATACCAGGCCCATTCTTAACTGACCAAATATAATAGTATAAGTTCTGTAGAAATACCAGTCAGCTTTACGGAAGACCCTCGGAATGGTGACACTAATACTAGGATCCATGAACTTAGTCTTCCTTTTAGGGAAGACAATGGTATGAGAGAGAACACTCAAAGAACCTGAAATAAGGGAACAGAAAGGTATCCTCAAGATCATTATGAGAACAATCACCATGGAAATGAATCAGTAACGTAAGAACCTTTTCAGTCCAGTCTTTCAACACACAATTCTTCAAGGAAATATTGTCAATGGAAATTCCTGTATGGTCTAAGTAACTGTGGTACAGGTGCATAGTTGAATGACAACGTCATGAAACAGTAGACATTCTCATGCTGGGACATATGCCATATTGGGTCATTAATTTTCTTACTCATAAATCTATGTATTAAAACACACTCTTCTTACATTAATCACTAGGAAAAAAATTCTTTGCACATACAATTTTTAGCATTTTCTAAGTGGTTATCTAAGTGGTACATCCTGTTGAACTGAATCAACATCATTGCTAAGTTTTCTTACTTTTGAAAGGGCTGAGAGGGCAACCTAATGTACATTATGCAGTAGATTCTTTCACTCCGCATACTGGCCAATAGACAACTGCCCTCAGGTAACATGCAGGCATTGGTTCTGATTGGTTGTCACAAATGATGTCACAGCAATGGAAGAGATTCCTTGGCACTCTCAGTGCAGCCACACAGAAACACAGAACAAGAAGTTGTACAAATGAAGGCATACTCACATTCACTTCACACAGTATTAACCTGAACATTTTGTAATTTTTCCGTTCAACAAAATATATCCCAAAATATACTCTTCAAATGAAGAAGTAGAGGGACTTCATTTTTAACACATGATTAAAAAAAAGACTGAAGACACATCAGTCAATCAATGTTGATATAATAATGAATGTTTTGAGGGTACAGCACCACTTGCACTTTTCTCATTACCCTTCTTGTTTGTACAGGCATTGCTCTTGAAAGATGATTGGTGCATGACATAAATGTTTTTTATTTTCAAATGCCAAAAAAAGAGCTAAAAATAAGAACAAACAACTGTGATGGAAAATGATTGTTATAAATAATGGTCTGCTGTGATTTATCAACCTTCTTGAAAACATCAGATTAAAAAATGACACCCCACTTGGTGGTGCATTCACAAGATGTTTGTCTTTGAAAAGTTTGTTAACACTTGTACTTCCTTTCCAAATTGAAAGTTCCAGCTGGCAGATGTGTGTACTAAATTGTTACAGGTCATGACATATGAAGAATTTCAATGCATTGTTACAGGCCATGACACATGAAGAATTTCAATGCATTGTTACAGGTCATGACATATGAAGAATTTCAATGCATTGCTACAGGTCATGACAGATGAATTTCAATGCAATATTTCAGATCATGACACAGAAAGAATTTCAATACATATTTTCAGGTCATAATATATGAAAAATTTCAATGCAATGAACAGTATTGACACATATTGATGTTCATGCACTGTTCACAGCAATGATTGTCTCTGTATGTATAATCGGGACTATAGTATTGTCTGTTTGGCTCAAAAACAACTGATGAATTGCAATACCTTTCTCTGCACTCCTCCCTCATAACAAATAGTGAATATTTAATATAATCAATATTTTAAAGAAAGATTGTTCAACATTTCTATTTTTAGGACCAAAATTCTGCAAAAACCTCACAGAATTGGTATAATGTTTTGATTCCGATCAGCATTTCATCAAGTATTTAGCGTTTAATAGTTTTCAAGTCTGCAATTCATCAAGCCACTTTTATAGTGGTATTGATCTAGCCTAGTATCTAATACAGTATCATTATTTTGAATATGTATGTGTCCAGATGTAAATCCCTGTCAACCATTGCAAGGTATTCTACATACATCTGTGTAATGCCAAACCCCAGTTAATTATCTGTATTCTTCCCTCCACAATGCTAATCTCATCACATCAAGTCAGCATTGATGAAACACATCATAACAATTGAAGCTTCCATGGGAAGCATGTGTGGAAAAGCAATGTCTAACTTTATTATTCATAAAATCTGAACACAATATTTTATGAATTATGATTGTGACTTTGCATTGTAATATATTTTTTCAAAAGGCTATTTGACTGCAGCATTTTAGTTGCCTGTACTTACAAAGCCGTTGATATGAATCACTGACTAGTTACAGCAATACATAAACCAAATGACTACCAATCCATCCCTTCTACAATGAGGCTGAACCTACATCTGTCAGTCATCCCCATCCACATCTGCCACAACTGTTGGTCACAGGGACATTACTATTTACAAATTGTATAAACCAGGGGACAACCATGATCTGAAGTATACTCAACTGAAAAACAAGTCAAGGACCACACCCATTTTTAATATAAAAGTATTTATATTATGATCCATATAATACCTAAATACTGAACATGGTTTTTTTAATGGAGTATAAAATGTTCACAACCTGAGGTTTTAATGGTGGCAATATGAAAGGCACAACCAAATATCTTCAGCATAACATCTGTGGGTCTCATATGCCACTGGAGTCAGAGGCTGCTCATATATGTGACCAAGTAGTGAGCCAGTGTTTTACATTATCATCTGTGTTCCCAGATTGATTTCGTCTGAAAAACTTTTTAAAAAATTGATCATTTATGTTTTTACAAACTAATTCGTGACAACCATTGTCTATGATCATTATCATACAATTTTCTTTGTTTCTATTTATTTTGTTCATGGCTGCTTTGTACATTAATGTTCAGTTGTATATACAAAAGGAAAGTTCAAAATGCTAGAAGTTGTTCAAGCCCATGCTGAGATGGTTCCAACAAGAGAAGATCTTTCTTCAGAGACCAAGAACATGTCAACTGCACCATCAATAGCAAAAACTATTTCTTTCTTCATGAAAGTAAACATATCAAGACAAGATAACACTGAAAAATGTTCACCAGTCCTGTGTTCAAGTTATCAGACCCAAGACACCTCTGGTACATGCTGTGTGTCAATTCTCACACATCATACACAAACAGATTACTTAAGGGTGTGAAGCAAACTTGGGTTTGAGAAGAGAAGAAAAAAAAGGTGTTAGAGATGCTTCCAAAACTAGAAAGAACTACTAATGAAAAGTCTGTTTGTACATGTGCAAGTTTATCATATGACCAAGAAAAGTGTATTTCATCCATTGAACTTGTGTACTTGATGTCATGCAGTACATGACACATAATTCTTATGATCTTCTGAACAGTTCTTTACATAGTATGAGAGATCAGGTGGTCACGTTCACTGACTGGTTGACACGTCATCGGTTCCCAATTGCGCAGATTGTTGCTCATGTTGTTGATCACTGGATTGTCTGGTACAGACTTGAACTATTTACAGGAGATTGGAAAATGGAAATTATGTGTATCTGTTATCAAGTTTCCACATTCTTCTTGACTCGTGAAGACCCAGGTTAGAATTGATCTTCAGTAACCATGCTTGTTGTAAGAGGCGACTAACAGGATCGGGTGGTCAGACTTGCTGACTTGGTTGACACATGTCTTCGTATGCCAATTGCATAGATCAATGTGCATGCTGTTCATCACTGAATTGTCTGGTCCAGACTCAATAGACTTATTTACAGAAGACTACCATATAGCTGGAATATTGCTGAGTGTGGCGTAAAACTAAACTCACTCACTCACATAGGATGGCTCAATTTTAATCACTTTGTGTGTGAGGAACAGTCACATGGATGTATACACTCAACCTGACAAACCTGTTTCCAATAAAACAGACAGGCATCTTAGTTAGAAGGCATCCTATTAATGGTATTTTAAGGAGCAAGAACCAACTATCAGCATAATAAGAAACACTGTCATGATTGAAAAATGAAACGGTTTTATCAAGCACTGTCAGTCATCAAATCACTTTTGCTGCACGGTACACTGAATGCATAAGAACTGTAAACGTCTGCATCTACTTAAACTTACAAAACCGTTACTGTAATTCATAATGGATATCAACTGCTACTTCTGGAAATGAAACTGCCTTTGTTAAAATTGGAGATGGCATATTTCATCAATTATCTATGAATTCAACCAAAATATGAACTATGTTAGTAAAAGCAAAGAAAGGACCGCACACGAAAAGGTTCAACCTAAGTTTCAGACACATAGATAATCTAATCAAGAATGCTAATGACAATGAGATTCTTCAACTCATCTGTCCACCAGAGTCCACCAAAGACACAGCGGAAAAAGCATATTCATGTCATATCCGAATCAGCACATAGAAATTTCACAACAATACTGACCTCCCTGTACAAACCTGATTCACAAGATATACCTTTTCTGTTCCAAGAGTGCCAAATAAGCATCAGTCACCATGATGACTCTTTGTACAATAAATTCCTGCTTTCTGTGACTCTCATCACATTGAAGACATTTGGCGCCAGATCCTTCAAGCACTGTGCTGCTGTACTATGGAGCTTTCTTCCCCTTCCCTCAAATGCGCAACTTCTTTAACCACCTTCAAATCTGGCCTAAACACTTATCTATTTAGAAATCACTGACAATTGTTTATCCACTTTCTCTGCGTGCACATGATCAGTGCTGTGTGGAGTTCAGCACCATAAAAAGGTCCTTACTATTTAGCAATTAATTACAATGTCATCCCTGCCATGGACAAACAATACTGTGAGTTATATTAGTAAGCATGCCCCTTTCAGAGTATTCACAATAATCTTCATAATCATGATACAAGGTCTAAGATCCAGGAATCATATCATAACATTTTGCACGACATATAACGTCATAAGGCAGTGCAAGTCTGGTTCCGTATTCTTCACTTAACAGTGTTTACATACAATAAACACAAACTAAATTAATGTCATAAAACAACTACACATAATACTGAAGCCTTTGTTTGCACATCATCTTTGGCCATTATCATCATAATAATTATTGTTACCTTTTCATATTAATCCTGAAATACATTAGCAGTTATAGATTCCCAGATACACTAAAAGGAATACAAAATGGAGTAGTTATTCCATGAATACTCACTCTAGCATGTATGTTTATTTTCCTTAGCCCTATTTTCTCCTGGGGACAGTACACAAGAGTTCAATAAAGAAAGTTTTCAGTGGTACATATGTAAGTTGCTTACATGTTCACATTTACCCAATGATAGGAAGTTCCTCCATTACTTAACAATCACGTTATCAATCAATATAGCTAGTGTTCTTTTTGTACACGTATCTTAACCTACAATAGCAATTACAGAGTTCATGCATCAGGCATTATGTGTTTCAGTCCTTAATTTCATCTTCATACGCACCAAATGACATTCAGATCAGAACAACTTCCAACCAGTCAAGCAGATTTGTGAGAATTGCCAACCCATACAGATTGTTGGTCGTTCATCTGCCTTTAAAAGCAGCAAAGACATTCAAAAAGGAGAGTCGACAATGACAAGAAGAGCATGAACAGACCAGCAGAAAGACAAGGATGAACAATTACCGAGGAGCCAATCTAGCCATCTGCTGCCTAAGTGTCAGCATGACTTTACTACCATTCCTTGTGATCTCTATCAACCTACACCACATAGTTGTACAGCAAGATAAACAAAAAGACACAGTCATCAATATCCATTGCTTTACCTCCAGTTTCAGTTAAAGTCAATCCTGTTGCGATGGAAACGCCAAAAATATTTTATTCAGAATTTCAAAACTATCAAAAGGCACCAGTACACCAGTACAGTATTGAATGGTTTTTGAGTTGTGCTCCTGAACTTATTGTAATGTTTTCACTTATTCATGCATGATGCCAAGGGTTCAAACGAAATACTGAATGGTCACTCAAGTGTCAAAAAAATAGTTTTGAAAGATTTAAATGGGACTGTCCTTTAAAAACATCCTCGTCTTAATATAAACCCCGCAATCCAAATCTTTGAATGGTGATTATGACATGAAATCATCCATACTATACTGAGCATATTTTATATCATATTGTCTGAGCGCATACCATCATCCAAGAGGTACCAAGGAAAGACTGTTTTTCACTTTCTGCAATGTTTCAAGAAATATTACACCTCGATGTGTCGTGATGACAAATATCTCGTTAACCACGTTAACCACATATGTGGAATTCTCGATATGCCTTTGCTAATGATTCCTTCAAAATAAAATGGAAGCTATCCTAACATTGGACATTGAGAATATAATGACACAGACAGCTTTTGGGATACCCCTTGTATATTTAGAGGGGGAGTCAAGACTATCTGATAGCTTCTTGAGCAGCTGGGATAACCTATCTCATTTGGAGACAGTTGTTTCGACACATCCAGACCCACTATGTGGAACAGTCTGCCATTCAGCCTTAGGTAACATCATGAACTGTCAGGGTTCAATGCAAATCTAAAGACCTATCTTTTCAAAAAGGCATATGATGTTCCTCAATACAGACCTTCAACAAGACTTTCAGTATTCAACAAGCTTAGTATAGTGCTTTTGAGTGGTTCTACGAGATCGTAGCGCTCTACAAATAGACAGACAGATCTCAGAAGAGAACTTTGGGGAACATTTTCAGTATATTTAAAGAACGAATAAACATTTCTTTTACTCTTTTAACATCATATATGAAAGATTTGTGACTAGTTTTAAGGGGGAATGATGTGGAGCAATTTCAATGGACTGGTGGTTTCTTTTGTTACTGTTTTTCTCCCGTGAGTACCCAGATAATATCCCAGAATTCGTGACTGGTTCGTGATCTCTGCTGTGTCTCCCATATGTGCTGTTGATAAGTTTATGTGTAGACTGATCAACAAAGATGAAGTCATTTTACTTTGTTATTACAAAAACAAATCAAACACCTTGAAGTTTACTCATCTGTCAGTGATTTAAAAAAACCTGTTAGTACTGAAAAATAAGGAAGTCAGTGTAGGTCTTTATATTTAGTTCCTTGTCACATTTGTTTGCATATTGAAAGTTAATAAAAGAACCCACATGGTCTGCCTATACTTACAGTGAATTTCTAACATGATTTTCATATCTAAACATTGTATACATTGCTAACGTCAATCATATTTCACACACACCCTATTCTTGACCTAGTGCTTCAAGGCAGTGGCGGTTAATTCTTTGTAGGAAGGATGTTGTTTTTACACTCGTACTTTACGACTGGCTGTATTCAGTATAGATTACGTAAATCTACACTCACAAACACTGCCTTTTTGACAAATCCGCTGTCAGTAATTAATTAAAAGTAATTAATCAATCAGTGTGTTATCGGTTAATCCTCTGATCGATGTTTGTTTTTGTGACTCAGCTGATAAATGAGTATTTACTCCAGACAGGAGAAATGCCAAATGGGAACCCATGTCGAGTAAACCAGGGTCGTAGCTGCCAAAATTTACAAATGATGTTTGCTATGACAGCTGGGCCAACCCCCAAAACTATCTAAAATATAGAGCTTTGCAATCTTTCGGACTTATATGAAACAAATGTCTTGCTACGTGTATAAGACATCACATTTTCACATGCCATGATTAAATATCGAGGTAAAAACACAGAAATATGATCAAACTGGATCAGTCACTATACCATACAGGCATCAGAAAAAAAACTACACTGCTGGGATATTTTGTTAAAATCAGACAAGGAATACCATGGATATTTTTAAATAACGGCATGTGATGGGCATCCGGCCTCCTCACTTGTTAGGATGAAGAAATTCTGCTAATGTGGACAGGAGCCCCATGTCCATCACGGTCAAGGGAGTGGGTGCTGACCAATTTGCTGCTTGGTTTCGTAATTAGACCATTGATGAGAAACATTATTCACTCTGCATCAGTGCCCCTGTAAGCGGAACACCAAATTCATTCTTAAAAAGCTTCTGCTTAATACAGAGTGATTAAAAGTTGTCCAAAACTCATCTGCTTAACCCCTTCCTACCAATAAAACAAGAGACAGGCTACGTACCTCTCTCATCAGATGTGTTTCAGTGAACAGGAAGTGACGTTATGTGACAAAGAATTTTCAGCTGGTTGTATACAAAGTGTGCAACAAGCTCTTCATTTTGATGATTTCTTGACGTATTCATCAAGTTAAAAACTGAAAAAAAAATTACTCCCAAGAGAGAAATTGCATGATACGAGGGGTTGTCAATAAGTTTTGAGCCTTGAGCATTTTTCATACCCAGGTGTCACAGCCTATGGTACGACGTTGAACCTTGGGGTGTAGCTGATGTGATATATAAGTTTAGGTATCCTACTCTCAGAAGTTATTGAACAGCTCACATTGACAGAAAGAGATCCCCCCTCACGGCAGTTAAAATGAATAAAATTGAGTATAGAGCAGTAATTACGTTTTTAGTTCTTGAAGGAAACTCGGCGAAGAACATTGAAGAAAGGCTTTCAGCAGTTTATGGGAAGTCTTCCCCTTCATCTGCTACCATCAAACGATGGGCCAATGAAGTTAAGTATGGTAGAGAGAGTCTTGAAGACGACCCCCATCCAGGTCGCCCAACAACAAGCACTAGTCAGGAAAACATTGACAGAGTGCACAGACATGTGCTGGAAAATCATCTAATCACACTCCATGAGTTAGAGGAGACCACAGGCATTTCCATCTTGATAATTCTTCATGAACATCTTGTCATGTGCGCAAGATGGGTGCCAAGAATGCTTACAGATGAAATGAAGCAAACAAGGGTCACCATAAGCTACTCCATGCTAACCAGATACAACAAGAATCCAGAAGATTTTCACTTTAGGCTAGAAACCTGTGATGAAACCTGGATCCACCACTATGATCCTGAGAGCAAACAAGAATCCATGGAATGGAAACATGTCACTTCTTCCAGGAACAAAAAGTTCAAAGCCTCCAGATCAGCGCAGAAAGTAATGGCGACAGTCTTCTGGGATAGCAAAGGTGTCATCCACATAGATTACTTACCAAAAGGAAAAACAATGAATGGGGAATATTATGCTAACTTGTTGAGGCAAGTGCGACAGTCAATCAAGGAGAAGCGCCGGGGCAAGATAAGACGTGGTATTCTTCTACATCAAGACAATGCTCCAGGACACACCTCTCGCCTTGCAGCCACTGCTGTCCAAGAATGCGGGTACGAAATCTTGCCGCATCCCCCCTACTCTCCAGACCTGGCACCAAGTGATTACCATCTGTTCCCAAATCTCAAGAAACACTTGCGTGGTCGTAGATTTCAGGATGATAATGAGATTATTGCTGCTACTGAGGCTAGGTTTGAGGACCAAAATGGCGCCTTCTACAGAGATGGCATCAGTGCTTGGCAGAAAAGACGGAACAAGTGTCTTGACTCACAAGGGGACTATGTCGAAAAATAAATGTGGTTCATACCAATGTTTTGTGTTTTTCTATGCAAGGCTCAAAACTTATTGACATCCCCTCATATAAGCTATGTCATGCAAAATCCTACTACCAGTAGAAAGTAGTTTTGAGTTTGCAAAGCCATTTTTAACGAAAATATATCCTCTATTGGGTACAATTATATAAATCACGTTTTGAAATCCTTATAAATGAAATGAACTCATTTTAACAACTCATTTCAACATTTAACTTTACCTTAAATAGTTCTTTTTGACAACAGAGCACAATTCTCTTCTGTGAACAAAATTACAACCTACCAAAGGGGTGCATCTCCATGACATAATGTGAGGTATGCCTACATGTGCCGCTGTAGAATTATTGTACATTTCCTGGTGTAAATTATCTTCTTTACAGGTGTGTCTAGACCTGAAGTCATGACAATCAATGACAAAAAGAAAGTTTTATGTTTTCATACTCTACTGTCTCCTGCTTTGCCTAGCTTCTGAGTTATAACTTATCATTATTATTACTATTACTGGTTATTTATATAGCACACATACCCAGGCAACAAGTGCTTGCTCAAGGCATTGGTATTTGTTTCCCTGGATCACTGGATGTCAATCTGAATGTCACATCACATTATCAAATCTCAACTACCTGGGGAGTATACCATTCTTGCTGCCACTAGGCGCACCAAGTTTATTATGGCTCTCTCATCCTAACGAGATACCAT
This sequence comes from Haliotis asinina, assembly GCF_037392515.1. Classification (NCBI taxonomy): domain Eukaryota; kingdom Metazoa; phylum Mollusca; class Gastropoda; order Lepetellida; family Haliotidae; genus Haliotis; species Haliotis asinina. Next base: position 85,463,241 of record NC_090281.1, read on the forward strand.
ATTCACAGCTTGGTGGACTGGGACACATAGTCACAGTACTTTGTCCAAGCTTACTGCACGTTGCTGTACCCGCAAGTAGGTGTTTGCAAGTATTCATGTGGTCACCATCAGGTCATATACCAACAGATTCATGGGATCTTTCGAGTACAGTTGGGATTGTGAAAGCACAGAAAGCATCTGCACACAAAACTGACTCTAAGGTATCTTACACCCAGTCTCAGGTTGGCTCAATCCCAACACCTCAACCTCGCTGGATCACTAGCCTGGCGCTTTAGTCAGCTCCCCCACCGTTTGCCCATCCTCAAGTAGTGACTGTTTCTCAGACATCAAAGAAGAAACAATTGCTAGGCTTTATTTGTTTTGAGTCCGACGCTAGTGATGGTGAAAACGATGGTCATCCTCGTTCACAACATTTACAGGAAGAAGACTGACTTGTATCTACATAGTGGTGACTGGGCGTTTACCATGTGAATGTAGCAAGAAATATATCCCTCAATATTGTCACTTCGACCCCTACCTCACTTCCATTGAAGAAATCGTTATAAAAAGTTGTGTCATGCAAAATCCTTTTGGTCATGATTCAAATACATATTTAACTATGAGTTTCCTAGCTACAAGGGTTGGCTGAAAAGTTCTCAGTCTGAGTGTTTTTTCCCCACCAGGTAGAGACAGGTGTTTGCCACCAATGAGGACAATCATTTAGTGAATCATAGACATAAGAACTACAAACGTACTAATAGTTTTATCTCAACTACAGCTCTTTTGGTAAACCTACCCTCTGAAATCATCAGAAATGGACAAAACTGAATACAGGGCAGTCATCAAGTACTTGCAAAAGAAAGGGATGTCCCCAGCACAGATACATGCTGACATGGTCTCCACTCTAGGGGATGATGCTTCATTTTCCACAGTAAAGAAGTGGGCTGCAGAATTTAAGCGTGGCAGACAAAGCCTTGATGATGACCTACGCTCAGGAAGGCCTTCAACAGCAACCACTCCAGATAACATCACGCGAGTGCTCAATATGTTGATGGATGATCGACGATTGACTACTCTACATATTGCTAGTGTAGTGGGCATCTCTCATGAGAGGGTTGAGCATATTATCACCAACGAATTAGGAATGACTAAAGTTTCTGCAAGATGGGTGCCAAAGCTCTTGACAGCAGAACAGAAACGTGTCAGGTTCCAGACGTCCCTTGACAATTTGCGTCGTTTTGAAGCAGATCCCAATGATTTTGTGGCACGATTTGTAACCATGGATGAGACCTGGATACATCACTTTCAACCAGAAACAAAACTACAGTCAGAACAGTGGAAGCATCCTGATTCACCAGCTCCGAAGAAAGCCAAGTCTGTTCCTTCAGCTGGAAAGGTGATGGCATCAGTCTTTTGGGATTCCAGGGGTATTCTGCTCACTGATTATTTTGAAAAAGGTCAAACTATCAACGGCAGATACTATGCTGATCTACTGAACCAGTTGTGAGAAGCAATCAAAGCAAAACGACAAGGGATGATCGCTAAAGGTGTCCTCACCCACCAAGACAATGCGCCTGTTCACAAATCGGTGGTGGCCATGTCAACAATCCGCGATTGTGGCTTTGAACTCATTGACCATCCTCCTTATTCACCTGATTTGGCTCCTTCTGACTTCCACCTGTTCCCCAAAATGAAAAAGGAACTCGCTGGTCGCCATTTTGCAAGTAATGATGACGTCATTTCTGCTGTGACTGACTTTTTTAGGGTAGCTGAAGAAGATTTCTTCCTGACCAGGATTCGGGCCTTGCAGCATCGCTGGCAAAAGTGTGTGAACTTGGAAGGGGACTATGTAGAAAAATAAATTACAAACATGGACTTTGTAACTTTTTTTCACAGTGAGGCTTAGAACTTTTCAGCCAACCCTCATAACGTCAACAATGAGAGTCGGCAAGTTTTCCTACTGTATATTAATACCACTTGAAAGACTTCGTGAATTATTTCTACTGGCAAAAAAGGGTAAAATGTATCAGCACGTATGAGTGCTGCTATTGTGAGCCCCAAGTTGTCTGTGATTGAGTGTAGTGTGATGGCTAGAGCATGTGGCCTGTCTCAGCAGCTATGCACAGAATCACTTTCATCATACACTACATGTGCACTAGAATGTATCTGTTCTCCCTTTCACGAACCAAATGGGCACCACCTACTTCTCGCAAACATGTTTTCAATGCCTGTCCAACCTATCCTTGTTTGCCAGTAGGTAGAGGTGACTTTCCTGAAATGATGTGGAAAGCACCTAGTTTGCAAAACATCATCACATTAAAAGGAAACACATCAAATTGTTTGAATCTGTGTGAATCATTTACCACACAATGCCGACAAACTACATGTGACCAATAATAAATCAGATAATCGAAAAAAAAAGACGGTAAATTCTATGGGTATGTTGGAGATTGCACTTTCTCTAGAGCTTGTCACCTTACAACCAGCATATAAAGACAGTTATCTAACCCATCAAAGTTTCCACTAACACTCGCATATCTTGTGTATCCTTCTGTAAACTGACACATCACCCATGGTCAAAAACTGTGATGACACAATACCTTTTAGAAAGATGTAAGAACATGCAATCCAAAATATCCAAATGTAATATATGTTGCATCTAATAAGCCATTCAGAATAAGATCTTCAATTAGTATTGATGTACTTCAAATATCTCATCCAATTCTTGAGCATGTACAACCCTGATGGAAATAAGTATTTGCGACTGATGACAAAGTTGAGTTTTGAGATGATGGACAATTCAAAAGTCTGCACACATAGAGCAGTATCCCTGCAAGAATGTTGGCACTAAAGAACAAATAAGGCACCATGATTTTGATATCAGACAAAAACATCAAAATTCGGATCAGCTCAGTGGCTAATAAGATGAAAATACCTTGGACCAAGGAGAGGGTGCTATGTCCGCACATTTTCCTTTTCTCCATATGCAATTCCTCCCACAACTTATACCCAGTTGTGTAGATCATTGCTCATGCTGTTGAACACTTGACTGTCTGGTCCAGATTCAGTTATTTACAGGCTGCCATCATATAGATGGAATATTGCTGAGTGTTGTGTTAAACAACAATCAAACTAACAAAATATTCTACAAATGACAGTCATCACTTTGAAAAGGTTTTGGTCAGGACATGTTGTGAATAACTATCTTACATTGTTATAAAAAATAGATAAGTAAAAATCAGCAGCATGATAAAAACTTGCGTAGTGTGACAATTCCTGGAGTTACTTTAGTGGATGTACATAGAGGTATTTCATAGTATAACCTAGTGCTTCTAGTTAATGGCCTCTGGCTTATCTTACACAGAATGCTAGGGCTCCCCAGCTGCTGTAAAATTGACGTCTGAATATTGCTGAGTGTGGACTAAAACTAAACCCACTAACTACAGAATGAAAAATACATCAGAGGATGGCTTGTTTATACTTGAAGCAGTCTAATGAAGAAGCTGCATTTTGGAATTATTGGAACGAATATGACAATCAATAACTTATTTCCTGTCTAAGCTACCATTCACTGATGAAAGTATGTAGGCATTTTCATGGCTAGAGTGATATGTATACTAGATCTACAGCCATCTTGCCAGTTGCAAGACAAAACATGCGCAGAGTAGTAGTAGTAGTAGTAGTAGTAGTAGTAGTAGTAGTAGTAGTAGTAGTAGTAGTAGTAGTAGTAGTAGTAGTAGTAGCTGCTGCAGCAGAAGCAGTAGCAGTAGTACATTAACAGACACCACAATCCTGCCCTATTCATGAATTGCATAACTACATTCTCTAAGTAATCATAAACTGTCATACAAAAATACAAATATTGAATAATGGTACAAATTTTGGGAAGGATACAAATATTGGGCAAGTATAAAATGCACAGTGTTTTTTTGTGGTCTATAAAAATAGGGTCATCCTGTACAAAATGAGCATAGCTGCAAATTCTTTCATGAACAAGACACTTCATCAACACACAAACCAGGCAATAAATGCAAGTTACTAAATAATGGCAGCCAATAGCTATAGGGCATGTAGCACATATATGGTACTGTTACAAGGCGATAGTAGTCATGTAGATTGATGGTGTGACTCCTCCCTTTGAACGTCTTAGTATTGTAAGATAACCTTTAACAAGAGTGGTATACTGTTTAAGTAATACATACTGCATTATAACTTTAAACAGTTCAACAAACTGATAAAAAAACATCTTCAGGAGGATCTGTTACCACGGTAATGATAAGCTTCTAAAAGTAATGTATGCTCAGGGGTGGTAAATACTTAAAATATAACACTGGCAACCTAGATTTTAAAACTGAAAACAGTATACCATGTTAAACAAATTTTCTAAAATCAGTAAAACAAACTTAAAACCGTTTTGAATTAAACCGTTTCACTAGGCGGTCAAATGAAATGGGAGGTGATGCTTTTTCACTGGAGCTAGACTCTCGATCAGAGACATGTGAAGGTGAGGATGGGTCATTGGTTGATGAAGAACTGAGAAAGGAGGTCTCTGTGGTTATGGAAGTCTCTTGTAGCTGTGCTTGTCTGCTATAGGGTGATGTTCGGGTGAGATCATTTCGCACCTTTGAGGTCAGGCTGGTTGTGTTGGTACTCTCAGGAGTAGAGGTGAAAGAGGATCTTGCTTCAGGAGCATGGACGCTTTTGAGGTATTCTTGAGAAGGAGGTGGACTTAATGCTGATTGAAGTGACTTCATTGTGGAGGGCTCAGAGGAAACACTAGACTGAGAGCTTTCTGGTGAGACAAGCCGACGAAGCCCTCGGCCAATACCTGGAGGCAGAGCTGTGTTGATTTGAATTTTGCTTACCGATGGAAGGGATTGATCACTGTCTGTGGTATGACTGTCTTGTTTGATTTGGTTTTTGTTTCGAGGTAGTGCTTCAGAGAGGCTACTGTCACTTCCAGTTGAAGGTTCTTCAAGCTGCCGTCCTATATTATAGCAAAGATTGGGAATTTCACTCTTAACCCCAACATAACCAACCATCTTACCCTTGTCAGACCCAGATGAATCTGTCTGGCATTGGGTCTTCTCAGGACCAGCTCCAATGTACTGTCTGACAGAACCTACATGTTCAGTGACATGATGTCTCCCCAATGACTCTCTGGATGGAATACAACTAAAAGAATCATCACCATCAGTATCTTCGGGGCAGGAGTAATTTCCAATCTGAATCGGTTCCTCCATGTCAGAGTCTGAACAGTGCCGTCGATGTCTCCTGTTTTTCCTCAGATTATTCTGTAAGCACCCAGCAGGTATAAATGCAATTCTCTCATCCCGTACAGTGTCAACCTTAGTCTTGAGACTGGTCTGAAACTCTGAGCCCTCCTTAACAACCTTGCTCTCTAGTCTGATTAAATCTGGTTGTCCATGTGTCTGTGTTTCAGGTTCATAACAAACAATTTCATCACTTTCATCTTGAGGTCTCCAGACTTGTGAATCTGAGGGTAGATCATATCTGTTGGTGGGGCCATGTTGCAGTGTTGTAGGTATCTGGACTTCAGTCAAATTTGGCGCTGCACTGTGTTCATGTGTGGCTTTAGGCAGATCGTGTCCATCTATTTGATCTTGTGTCAATGTCTTAGGCCTCCGTACTTCAGTTGGTCCTCGATGATTGCTGTGTCCATGTTTAGCTTCTTTTAGATTTGATTTGTCTGTTAAGGTTTGACTGTCTGTCATCGTGTTAGGCCTCCGGACTTCTGATGGTCCTCGAGGAATACAGTGTCCACGCATGGAGTGTGTGGCAGAGGACAGTGAATTGACCATGCTGGGCAGACTCCTACGTTCCTTGGCACAAGGAAAGGCTGGATGAGACGAACTGGAGTCTCCATCGCTTCTACGCCTGTGATCTGCGAAGGACAAAGACCAGAAACAGTTTCAGTTTTGTGCTCAACATTACTTTAGTCAATGCCATCATTTCTGATGAATATCAAATTCAGAATCTGTCTTCAACAACCGATGCTTGTCGTAAGAGGTGACTTTTGGGATCGGATGGCCAGACTTGGTTAATGCAGGCCATGATACGAGATTGACAGATTGATTTTTATGACGTTAATGATTGGATTATCTTTTCACAAATGACCATCATATTGCTTGACAATACAAGTGCTGCAATCAACTGAAAAACAAACAAAATTCAAACCACCAGTCTAAAATCTCTGGAAATATGTTTGAGTTTATGACTTGACTGGTCGTATTTTCAAATTGTTTACACATATGATGTCATCATTTACAGAAACAGAAGTATGAAAGTCTAATTCATAACTAGAACAGAGACTGTATCTTCTTTCAACTAGCTATCAAACTAAGACTTCTCCACATGATCATGTCAATGTCTTGATAATATTAATCGGTCTGATTGGTTATCACACACGATCTGAGGCATTATATCAAATACTTAGTTTATTATCAATCACATACCTGCAGCTTTCCACACAGAGTCTTTACTGGCTATTAAGTAAGGATCCTTCACACCTTCACAGTTCTCGTGAAACCCATGTTCATCCTTCTGAAGACTAAGTGCATGCTGCCGTTTGGGATGCATGTACCTATGACGTAGGAAGTCCATGTGCGTCGTCAGATGCTGGAAGGCATGGGGGAGGAGGTGGCGCATTGTCTATAAGGAAAATATAACGTCTATGTACTTGCCAAACTCAAATATAACGAAGACAAAGGCCTGTTTAATACCTATTGTGGGATCTTCGTAAAATAGTTATGTCCTCAGCAGCTTATGTTGGTCAGAGGAGTGAGTGAGTGAGTGAGTGAGTGAGTGAGTGAGTGAGTGAGTGAGTGAGTGAGTGAGTACAGTTTATGCCACTTTTAGCAATATTCAAGCAATATCACACAGTAGGGGCATCAGAAATAGGCTTCACACATTGGCACATTACATATGTGGAGGACAAACCTGGGTCTTCAATGTGACGTTTTAACCACTGGACTTCCCCACCTGCCATTGGCCTCAGTGACCTGGTAGACTTCATGTCGTTGTATATTAACTGTGTTGACAGATGCAGTCAATCACTGGACAGAATAGCCCATACTTTCATATCTACCATCATCATGTGGGTATAGGAAAAAATTATGCGAGTTTAAGTTTCCAAGATTACATTCACAAAATGAGTATTGATGCAGATATTTCGGAATATAACTCACAAACTGCATGATGATTAATTGTCAGTAGAGTTCAGATTATGTTTGAAAGAAAATCACACTGACCTGTTCATAAATCATGCATAGGAATGAAATGGAAAGGGATGCAACTCCAGCTGAGGTATGATCAGAGGTAAGACCAGGTATATTCTAGATTGTTCTAGGGTTATATTTATTTCTCAAATCAGCTGACAATGTCCACAAACAGGTAGTAACATATTGCCATTTCTCTAATACAATATTACTAATATTACTGAGTTGTACAAGTGATCATATTTCACTGGAAATGAGCAAATGAGACAATGTTCTGTTTTACATTATGGCATCAAATGAAACCTGAAAACACATCTTGAACTGTCAATTTGGAACAAAATAATAAATAAAAATAATAAAAATGTAATTTTCTGGATAAAATTGATATTATTTACTTATCCTGATTCATGCTTATAATGCTTATCTCCTTCCTCTAGGCTAAGATAGTAGAACACTTGAAATCCCTTGAAGTTCCCTTTTACTTGAAGCGGCCGTACAATACACTCACCCACCAGAAGCCTCCCTTTCCTGCCAATACAGTCACATGACCAGCCATGCCATGATATAAAATATCAATTTTATTCAGAAAATTACAAATTTTTCCTTATTCCGACTCATGCTTATTATGCTTACAGTATCTGATGGAAACAGTGGTGGGTCAGGACAATCTGGATTCTGTTGACTGCCATACAAGTATGTCAAGTACACCTCATCTTCGGGAACTATGATGGTGGCAGTTCAGTCCTGTTCTTCTTCAAGAGGTGCGCATGGACTTTCAACCACTATACTCCGCAGATCGTTTTAAGTCTCAACAAGCCACGTGATAAAAGGATGAGGGAAACTCAGCACCTTAGTGGAACTGTTAGTTGTTGTGTGACAAAAAGTGGCCCAAATTGCCAGTGACATCCTCCAATCCTATATCCCGTAGCCCTCCATTGTAGATGTTAGTGAGCAGTTTCCATGTACAGCAAATGTCGATGCCAAGGCCCTTACTTCGTGCGATTGGAAGCTCACGGAGCTTTATAGGCCCTCAGTATGACAGCTCTCATCCACACTGGGATGGTGTTGCAGGTTACTTCCATAGGTGTCTCAGTAGAGATTGGGATGAATAGTCGCTTGAACTTTTGTCTCCTTGACTTCATTCACTCAAGATGTTTCCCTATGTTGGTACAGGATGACAGTAGTAATCATCCAGGTTCAGTGAAGCGCTGCAAATAATCTTGTTGAATTCCTTGCTGCTGGTGCACAACAACCTGATGTAAGTGCCAGATACCTGGAGATTAATTGTTGATCCTTCTTTGAAGTAAGTAGTATAGATAAGATCATCTTATCCTCTTTGAAGTTGGAATCTCCTGGCTTAAAATGGTGAACCTTGGTATGCAGATTCCGCATGCGTCGGTTAGTAGAAAAATTTGCATTCTCTGAATGCGTTCATGCATGCTTGTATGCTCCTGTGAAGAATGTATATCTGTGTGATGATATCTGAAGCCATAGCCTGGAAGCCTGTGGGGAACCCTTCATACTGAAGTGGCATAAACGGAGGGAAGGTCAAGATGTCGAAGTTTTTGTTATCTTTGATAGTGAAGTGAGCCCAGTAGTAATTAAAGGTATAATCTCTGAGTCCGAGAAGACAACTTCTTTTCCCTCTGATGTCGGCCGGCGGCAGTCCAATGAGTCATCACTAATCTTCTGCGAATGCATTTGCAAGTGGTCAAAACTTTGGTGGTTCACTGAACATTGTACCTGCCTCGAACATCGGAGTGATCTTCCTATCTGCATGCATCCCTCTAAAGGTTGTCGTGAATGCTTCCACACAGGCCTGCGTGTGGAGTCTAGATCCAATGCAGATGATGAACTATGATGGCGTCTGTGACAATCAGAGGATGTAGTTGGTGAATGAGAGCGTTCACACGATGCATCCTCTTCATTCAGTGGAACTATTAGTAGCTGCTGAACCATAATGCAGGATGACTGTAGATTCACAGAAGATGTATCCGATGTGTATCCACATCTGATGAAGAGGAAGAACAATGCCGCCATCTCCAACAAACGGGGGATGCAGACGAATGCATGCAGCAGTAGCGCAATCCATGAGTGTGGGCACTCAGCAAGTCGAGGGAGGGAGCTTCCTGTAAACTGTGTCAAGATGATACACCAGACGGTGATGACTTCCATGAACAGGAGCGTGCATAGGATACATCCTCTTCATCTGATGGACCGTATGCAGCTGTTTAAGACATAGGATATTTATACAGCGCACATATCCATGCAGTAGTGCATGCTCAAGGCGCTGGTATTTTTCCCTCGATCACTGGATGTCAATCTCAACAGCACATCATATTTCAATCTCAACTCCCTGGGGAGTATACAACTCTTGCTGCCACTTGGCGCACTGAGTTTATTGAGGCTCTCTCATCCTAACGAGGTACCCATTCACAGCTGGGTGGACTGGGACACATAGTCACAGTACTTTGTCCAAGTTCACTGCACGTTGCTGTACCCGCAACTGGGTGTTTGCACATATTCATGTGGCCACCATCTGGTCATATACCAACGGATTCGTGGGTTCTTTTAAGTGCACAGGGTTGTATGGTGTACACTAGGGGTTGTGACAACACTGAAAGAGAATGCACACAAGACTGCTTCCAAGGTTTTTACACCCGGTCACAGGTGGGCCCAATCCCCACACCTCCACCTCGCTGGATCACTAGCCTGGTGCCTAGCCAGCTTGCCCACCATGCCCCCTTTAACTGTCATGCAGGGCGACTGTAGTTGTAGCTGAAGACTGATGTTTCCATCCTCTTCAAAACGACAATCCATTTGATTATTCATGTGAGTGAATTGTTGCATGAAGAGGCTGGTGGCCAAAGACTGCATTGAAAGCAGCTACATGTTGAGTGTAGATGTTGTAGATGTCTGCACAGAACATAGACTCTTTGAAGGTTGCATTTTTGTTGCTGACATAGATTTACAAATGCTGAATGTTGATCAGGAGTGCTGATTGTCTGTACCTCAGGGCACAGTAGTTGAGGTTCGTCATTGATGTGACAGTCGTCATGTTGGATGATATCATCACTGAAGGACTTCGTAGAAGACGTTGTTTCAGCAATGATTTAGTACCGGTGGCTAAGTGTATTGTATGTCTGCTTTAGATAAAAGGGAACTTCAAGGCATTTCAAGTGTTTCACTGTCTTTACATAGGGGGAGGAGATAAACATAATGAGCATAAATAAGCAAGAGTCAGGATAAAGAAAAATTTGTCTTATAATCACACCTTGTTTACAACCAAAGTCACATCCTGATTATACTTGATGTTTCAACAATTGCTGGCAATTTATCAATAATCATTCTACTGACCAGCCCTCTCTTGGAGTCCTCAGTGGACGCATCTCGGATGTATCCCAAGTAGATCTCCGTCCCCACCGTCACCTCCTTCAGCAGTTTCTCCATCAACTTCATCCGCAGCGGCAACAGGTGCTTCACCTGCATTGCTGCAGCAGTCAGTACGTGGAGGGGGGCAGGACGCTGACACCACACCTCTTGGTCTTCCTGAAAAGTTAGGTCACATGTGCAACAAACTGGCAACAGAATAACACATTTACAGGATTAATACCAATGGTAACAACTTCAGATAAACTGCACAGCTGCTTACCCTGGAAAATATAAAGTCACCCAACTGATACACAATCTGAATGTTAAGGAACATAAAGAGAATGTCATACCCATGTCTTTTGATATCATATATATCAAGTCTACATCGGTTTAAAACTCCAAGGCTGGTATTTTATCCATGATCCAACATCACAAAAATACATCAAGCTCACTTCAGTGACAGATCGGTGCTGTTATTGGATCGTGTCATCTTGGTAACTGATGATGTCACAAGCTTTAAGCAAAGAATTGTGATACTATTTCTTTGTAGAAGTATCTACCTGACAGATTAGCGATGTCATTTGATCCTGACACCTTGGTAACTGATGTCACAGTGGTCCACAAAGCATTGTGAATCAATTTCATTTTACAAGTATCTATTTCTTGATCTCTTCCAAATGATATCCAGTTATAGCCGGTATGGGATGTTAAATAAGATATCCCCAGTCACATCAATGAGCATTAGCTGTTGCTGACTCTCTCCCCTAGTTGCCATACCTTCTGGTGTGACTCCCTGTACCTGATGATCTGAATGTCAGTGAGAGGCTTGTTAAGTTCTGTGAGGACAAGACTATGCTGACTCTCCACATAGCGGGGGTAGTCACCATTGTGCTCCATCCGATAGATGATAACAGCAGCCACCTATAACACATGTGAAACACTAAACAACATAACTACAGTGGAAATCATGTACATTAGACCAGGACATTCCAATCAGATCTACATCAGTGTGTCTGTCACATTTTTTGTTTATTGCATAATGACTCACTCAGCAAATGTCACGTTATCTGGACGAGAAAATCCACTGATTAACAACATGAGCATCAATCTCATCAACTGATAAACAATCACAAGAGTCAACCAAGTCAGCGAGTCTCGCCACCCAATCCCACAAGTCCACTCTTACGACAAGTGCGGGTGGCTGACGACCACAGGTGTTAATCACACTGACTGCATTAGATAATACATCTGCAATACTGAACTGTCAAAATGGCCGATATGTTTATTTCACACCAGTATTTCACCATGCATCTGTTTCAACAGCTTACAGCTAATTTTAATACGTTTACCTCAGTTAATGTATACCATGGTTACATGGACACATGTCTTCAACAGAAAGTCTCACCTGAGTGTCGAACACATTCACCAGTTCCACACCGAACTGATGGTACAACAAATCTGATGGCTGGCGACAGTCATGCATCACCTGAAAATTTGTGAAACACAAATCATGACAAACAAGATTGTTTTGTATCGTTTGTGGTTTATCGCCAACTGCATGGCAGTGATCTCAAAAATAACTCACAGACAATCCAGTGATCAACAGCATGAGCATCAATCTACGCAGGTGTGATATGATGACGTGTCAATCAAGTCAGCGAGCATGACCACCCTATCCCATTGGCTGCCTCTTATGACAGACATAGGTTACTGAAGATCAAGTTTTACTTGTTTGTCAGCTCTAACACTCACCAATATTTCAGCTATTTGGAAGCGGTCTGTAAATAATCAAGTCTGGGCCAGACAATCCAGTGATTAACATCAAGAGTACGAACCTATCACACAGTTAGGATACACTGACATATGTCAAACAAGTTGGCAATAGCTATCAAAGATATGTTACATACATTAACATATACTATTCAGATAAAGTTTTGTTTTCATGTACCTTGAATTTCTAACTACTTATCAAAGACAAAATACTCTTGTGTGAGATGATCTACCTTGAGAATTGTGCCAGATTCCATGATTTTCTGCAGTCCATGCTGGAAGCACTCATGTCTGAGTGAAAGGACATCAAAGAGGAAAATCTCCTCCTTTGTAGATACCTGTAACCATGGCAACACATTATGGTAAGTTTTAGTAAACTGTGAGTTTACGCACCATAGATTGATAAATTTGCCATTAAGCAAATAATAAGACAGTGGGAATGGTGTAACCATGACAACAAACAGTTACTTCAGAGTTAAGATACACACAGGACAGTTGTGGTTTTACAATCATGTGGTACAAAATGGAGTTAAAACAGGGTGGTGTAAATTTTAACGTGCCTCTCTTATTTTATTGTTAGTTGTTGGAGACCAATTCTAACACAGGGTTTTCACAGGTATCTTGTGAAACAATGAGCATACCTGAAGCCAGCACAAAGTCCCATCTCTCCCGATGCATACACCCTCCAAGCCCACACCAATGACCTTCTGTACTTGGATGTACTCAATCTAAGAAACATAGAAAAACATACTGACATACTTAGACAACGAACATCATGGGTTTCTGAAGTGAAACCACTGGGATCTGAGAAGTTTCCATTGGATTGAGTGAATGGGTTTAGTTTTATGCTGTTCTTAGCACTCTTCCAGATATATCACGGCAGGGGATACCAGAAATGGGCTTCACATATTATACCCATGTGTAGAACTGAACATGGGTCTTTGACAAGTCAAGGAAATGCTTTAACCACTAGGCTACCCCACCCTCCCTGTTTCAAATGGAGACTGCTTTGTCCTCTCTACAACACAAGGTGTTGGTAATGGCCACATAGTGACACAATTATGGATATGCATAGAATTATTTATGATTAAAAATGTCAAATGTTAAGCAAACATTATCTGACTTTTGTTGTTGATTCTACCATTTCATTATTCCATAGAACAACATACTAACACAGTAACTCAAACCAACATCATTAATGACCAACTGAAAATGAGCCATTTCTTTGTTTCATGATTTTGACCCTTTGTTGAGATAACCTGAAAATGTAAACCAATCAAAAGGCAGTATCTCCTAAGGAGTATCAACTCACTGCTTCACGGAACACTTCATCCAACTTGTCAATGATATGAAAGTCGCCATTAGTTCCCTCTCCAACATCACTGCTAGAATCGTAGTCGGAGCTCTTCACTGAACAAAAGACAAAACAAATTTGTCATCTATAAAGACTTGATCAAGTACTAGGATAGAGTAAGCAAACTGTTAGGTATATGTGTCATGATTGATTGTATGATAAAACTCAATCAGGTAAGTCACAAAGTATGTTCACAGCGAGTAACTGAGTCATTAAGGCTTAATGCTGCCTTTAGAAATTAAGGCAATATCACGGCAAGGCAAGTTATTATAGATGTCTGTATACATGAAACAGTAAAATGATCTGTCCAGTGACTTGAAGAGTAAAATATTGCTGAACAAGAATCAATACAGAAGGATAACTATATTTAGATGATTAAATTCCATACTGCTATAAGAGCTTGCTGAGGAAGTTGTTCATCTGTATATCATTATCCTTCCTTACTGCTAGAAGAGCTTGCTATAAGGAACTTGTTCATCTGTATATCGTTATCTTTCCTTACTGCTCCAGCGTCTGACTGCTTCTAAGAAGAATCAATACACAACATACATGATCCTGCTGTGTCACAGCGGAGTTGTCTGTCCCTGTTCTCATCTCCGCTGGACACAGATTTCTGGAGGATAAGATTTTCTGATGACACATTCTTTGCTCTCAGCAGATGACGTGGTGTGTCCTTATTTCGAGTTAGTCGTGGTCCATATTCCCTTGGTAAAGAATACACATTGTGAATGCGTAAGAGATTTATTTTCTCGCAGAACATGTCTCACATAAACGTGTTAGCTCCATGTGAGAGGAAAGTCTGACAACAGTTACAAAAAATCCACAAGATCACAGTTTTAAGATTCTTAAACAACCATCAAATCAGAATACTGCAATTGTTTGCATAGTGAGTATCTTTTCATTGCTTAACATGTTGACTGCCTCTCATGATTCTGTTGTTACCGCCAGGAGATGGGTGCTTCTTGTGCCTGTTTGCAAACTAGTGAAACTTGTTTCAAATGCCACTGATGAAGCTACAAGACAACTCGTAGTGACATTGACATGACAAGGAGACTTGTGGTGGCAGTTAACATGTTAACGCCACACTCAGCAATATTCTAGCTATATAGCTGTCACTGTCAGTAATAACTCAATGCAACCATGATCATAAATAATAAATGTTTTAATTGAAAAACACTTTAATGGTCTTACCGTTTATTTGAAATGAATGTGGTTTGTTTTAGGCTGCTGTCAAAATCTTCAAATATTTCGACTGAAAAGAAACAAACCCAGATATATGTTCAAAACAGTCCTCTACTGTATTATGTACTATGTATGTTCAGTAAAAATGCAGTAATTTTCAAAGTGAACTAAATATATCATCAGTCTGATATATTATCACATTCTAAGAACTTTCAGTGAATAAAAACTGCCACAAAGAAAACTTTTCCACATGCTCCTAGTTTGCAAGACCCTATGGACCTTTGCTACAAAATCATTCATACAACTTGATTGTATATTTTGGGGATCCAGGGGAGTATTTATTGTTTTTCGAAAATGTAAATAAATCATTACCATCATACAAAAACAATGTTCACCATTTGAATATCATGTAAACACTGAACTCACGGTCTTTAACTTCCTTGTGATCAAAATGCTGCAGTCCCTGCAATCTCTTATCACTGCTAGAGTCCGCCCCACACAAAGTGACTGTAACAAAGTTGATGGTAATTTCACAGAGTCGACTAGAACACAGATACAATCAGCTTTTACAATCAGCTTCACCCATGAGAACTCAAAATTTCTTCCCAAGTACCAACCTTATTTTCACTCTATCCAGATTCCAACTGTAGATCTGGCAATGGTTACACAACACTCACTCCAATATATTCATGTGAAACAACACTGTCAGCATGTTATAAATATCATCATCACATGACGTAACATGCAACAGCCAGGGGAGATATAGATTTTTCAATATGAAAAAAATATGAGGCTTGGTGGGATCAAAGTAGCTGTTGTGCATTCATGGAGACTTGTTCGCAACGCAACTTTGCTCACTTGAGTCAATGAATGAACAAGAATTTCTCCGCTTTCCAGCAATATTAAGACAGGAACACTTTCACGCATTGTACCCATGTGAGGAATCAAACCCTGGCCTGGTCTTATGCATGATGAACTACTAGCGCACACTTAAAACAGACAAGTTCTCTAACAAAATTCATATACTTTTGGTGCATAACAATCAACAGAGATGAAGCATACTGCATTCCTAATGCTGACCATCACTTCATAAAGTAATTAGGAGATAAACATCATGTGTTGGCCAATTTCCGGGTGTTAGTGAGTATTTAAAACACAGGAATGCATTTGAAACCGACGACGTCAGCCGGAGGTTTCAAATGAAATATTCCCATGCTCCAAATACTCAATAACACCCGGAAATTGGCCAACACATATGTTTATTGACATTGTAAACAAAAAAGTAAACCAAAGTGGTTTTACTGTCTGCACTCGTTTACATCGAGTATGGGTACAGCTGTGAAGTGCCATCAGCTGGTTGTTTCAGCTGGTTCCCATGGTAGCATCTGGAGTTGCTCATTTGTGATGTCATTCTAACTTTATGTCACAATATGATTTGAATGATGTCACCACTGTTGATGACACAACAACAAAATTGTTTACATGACAATAAGCAAGCAAGGAATAGTCTTGCAGTTTCCGTGAATCTAATACCATTTGATCACGTTTTTCAACCAATCAGATTACAGAACACATTGACTTTGGGTTTATCATCATCTATTATGCATAATATTATTTCATGTACATCATTTGTTTCTATACGACTATATGTGATATGTCACACAAGCTATGTATATCAACCATATCCCTTGTAAAAACATTCACCTAGTTTTTCATTACTCGTATAAGCTTAATTCAGTGCGTGCATATCACCTAACTGGCTTCCAATCAACTTACTCAATCTCTTATACAAGTGTTGAATATTAAACTCATTTCATGTAAAAGCAACCCATCCGCAAGATTATTATTGTAATAACAACCCATGTATATATTTTCTCTCTATTTGTTTTTCATTTATTTTGTCAAAATGTCATCTTTTACAGAATTAAAGAAGTATATCCATAAAAAATGTCAACATTCATCAACTCAACTTCTAAAATTAGTGGTGTTCCCATTAGTTCCCATAAGATTGGTCACAGTGGCCAAGCAACCAAGCAATCGATCACTTTTAACATTATCAAACATAAACGATTTTGCAACTACTGTTTAAACTTTTGAAACACTTGATAATGGAACCAATCTTGAAGTTGTCAAGGTCTGAAAACTTATCTAATTCTTAGAAAACTTTCTTCAGTAACTGAAAAGTCATTACTGAATATTTCTTGAAGACTCCAGGAAGTTCATGGCTATCATCACTATAAAGTAGCACAATGCATCATGTTATACATATGTGCAATAATAACCTCAATTACAAAACCTGAAAAATATTTTTCAACGATTGTTTGTTGGTAATGAAGCAATCATCAGTTGTGAGAAGTCAACCATTTCAAAACATTATCTAAAATGCCCATCAAAGAAGTTTCTTAACAACAAGCCATCATCAACACATATACAAAGTGCAAGAGATTCCAAAGCTAAATGATACATTCATCACCACTTGCCACTTTCCGTAATCTCCAAGAAGACTCATCTCTCACTAGATGCTTGTTACGTGTGACAATACAACAAACCAATCAGAAGGTCCGTAATGAGTGCGGTGCTTTGATATAATTAATCAAGACTACTTAAATCATTTATGGCATTATGTTATTGTTTAAAAAATCATGAAAAATATGTGTCGTCACATTGAAAGTACTAAGAACATAGCAAACAGAATTGTGCTGTCTAATTTGAAGTCTTTGTAAGAATCATGTGATTGACAGTGAGTCAATCAAATAACGCAGGTGCGTTTGTTAACGTAACAGCTCTCACTGGTGTATTTCTGATTTCACAGGATGTGGTGGTGATAGTATGTGCGCTTCTAACAGCTTTATGAAACGTACTTATAAATTGGTACAAGTTTCAAAACAATAATATTATATCTGTATGTAACTAATCAACTTTTTTTAACACTGGGCATATATTTCACATCTACAGGGAAAATTTAGTCTGACTATATTTTTTTCTGGTCATTCATATATTTTTCAGCAAATTCAGTCAATATACCACTTGGGGTATGACAACATGGCAACACAAAAGTTCAGTTTGAGAAACATTTATAAAGTCATCTTGGAGTTCCTGCATTCGGATTTAATGTAGCTGGTTTTGTTTTTTTAAAAAAGATACATTTTATTTGCATATTCAGTGAAACAAATTTGTAAATATTAAACCCTTTTCAGAAAGAGCATGTGGTAATAATCATGTTAGAATTTGTCTTTAACAATTAGACAACTTTTAATTCCAGTGAAGGCAAAAACAAACATGGAAATGTATGAGTACTTTGGTGATATTTAGGAGATAAACATCATGTGTTGGCCAATTTCCTGGTGTTATTGAGTATTTGAAGCACGGGAATGCATTTGGAACCGACGGCGTCAGCCGGAGGTTTCAAATGAAATATTCCTGTGCTTCAAATACTCAATAACACCCGGAAATTGGCCAACACATGATGTTTATCGACACTGTAAACACAAAAGTAAACCAAAGGGTTTTAGTGTCTGCACTCGTTTACATCGAATACGGATACAGCAGTGAAGTGTCATCAGCTGGCCGTTTCAGCTGGTTCCCATGGTAGCATCGGGAGCTGCTCATTTGTGACGTCATTCTAACTTTACGTCACAATATGATTTGAATGACGTCACTACTGTTGATGACTCAACAAAACAATTGTTTCCGTGTCAATACGCGGTGAATAGTCTCTCAGTTTCCGGGAATCTAATACCATTTAATCATGCTTTTCAACCAATCAGATTACAGAACACAGTAACTTTTGGTTTACAATAACCAATGCAAACAAAAATTCAAACATAATTATAACACAATTATCATTTATTCATGACAGATAGTATGCATTGCTGATTATGAAAAATTTAATAAACAAAATCCTAAGCATACTGTCACATATCAGAAGTGCAGTATTTTGTACTTGGGTCTACTATACACGAAACGAAAGACCCAAGATACCAAACCAAGTCAGAGCCCTTGAAGTGAATTTTTTCATTGGCTGATACATCTGCCGATACACATAGCTGGTTCTCTGTATAATGGCGTATAAGCCTTATAGGTGCTAATTTCAAATTGCATGTGGTCAATGACAGAGAAATCTCTGAAGATGGCCGCTCTTGTTTCAGGTATTACCAACATTGTTTCCGATAGGAACATTGTGTTCATGTTATTACCGTTAAACTACCAATATCGCTGCAATTGTTTCGCGAGTGGGCTGCGTTTGTTTACATTTGAGATGCAATTCCTTCAAATTTGCCGCAATTCCTTCCATTACTTAGGGGGACCTGACTGAAGAGTAAGTATTTTGTAGTTGGTAATATGAATAGTAAGAAAACATTGATTATTGTGTGGGAAAACCACAGCATGGTCATATGTCTACATTTACTGCCAATCACAGGAAGGGCTCAATTATTTGTTTATACAAACAGCAAGTCTTTACCCGAACTTTAAACATTTGTGGTTTTAAAGCAGGGAGCTCCATTAATGGGCAGCATTGCATGGTGTGGAGAGTGAAAATGCTCAGTAATATATCAGATATCATCATTAATAGATTCGGTTCGGCTATGCGCCATGACAATGGCAAACATGTAATATCACAGTTGTTCACCGTCAAAATAGACTGCTACTGTACTGGGCATATCACGAAAACTGTGATCATTTTGTGGCTTCACATCAGCCACTAACAGTGCAAGGTTACACTGACAATTTTTACAAACATATTTTGAAAAATCAAATGTATCCAAACCCTTTTGAAGCGTTATTTTCCCAACATTTCTGTTAACATTTTGCACGTAGCCTTCGAATACATCGCCTTCGAAGAGTTCCAAACGAACGCGATTTCCCACCACACCGTCCATCTTTCTAAGGGAGGTAACTTTTACAACTTTGGAGAGACACGGTTTCATCTCAGGTGAAACCTTTAATGTTAATGTATGGCACTTTAAGAAATGTCAACGCTAAGTCAGTATCGCAAAAATCTCGGCCTTGCATTGTACAGTTAAAAGTAAAGAAACACAGATTAAACCCTAACACACTGGGAAAAGAACATATGTTTGAAACAAATACACAGAATAAAATACAAACTTTACGTATGGGCGTTCGGTGAAAGTATACTGACGTCGACTCGTCCCATTAAACTACACTGTCATTTCAATATTAACATTTCGTAAGCGATGACGTCACAATGGTCTGCAAATCATTGTACTAACAGGGAGCCTAAATATAGATGTTGTAGATTATCCCTGGTACTACATAGCATTTTAGCGGTATCTCCATTGGTGACATTGTTTTTTTTATTAACCACGTGGTCAACGTATTGGTAGGTGCATACTCATTTCGTACGTCACACGAATGTCAGGGTGACCTGTGTCGTGACAACTTGACCTGAAATTTTCACGACTTGATTGGATAACCGATGACCTCTCAATTACGTCACGTTGTGACGAAACTATATTTCCATTCATAACAAACACCACTCTCCTACCCAGAGTTCCATGCGCCGGAGTGTGCTTTTCATAACTCAAAATGACGAATCTTCTGGCGACGCTGCGCTGGAATGACGGCACACTAGAAACACTGTTCGTCATAAGTGCAAAATTGAGTTCGAAAGGATGACGAAATAATATGTGTTCCATATAGAAAATGAGTCACTCTACTCGTAAACTCCGATTGACACATGTCAGTACAATCATATCTGTATGTGCTCATATTTTGGTTTGCTTGTTCTGGACGCGAAGACAGGGCAATGTTGTGGAGCCTACTGAAAAAAAACGCGTCGTATTGCAACAAAAAAAACCCCGAAGCCCTGTTTTTGTCTCTCTCCTGATAACGGTTAGAATAACGCTGAAAATGCATAGTCAAGCCCAACGTCAAACGTCCAACACTGTGGTACGATTAGCCTATATTTTCTCATGCACATGCACATGGGCAGTCAAGCAGTCATTCATACATTCTAACGGGAGGATTGTTTCATCTGTATTCATGTGTTGCTTTATAACCTCATACATTGGCTATACATGGAAACAACACATGTCGTCTTATAATGTACGGTTTGATACTTTTGAACAATAGCTCCCAGGTGAGAGAAACAATTGCCCTGAGAGCGTCGACTGTTGTATCAGACTCTGATCATGTGATCGTAGGTTTCAAAAGTTTTAATAGACACAGTATGAGAACTGTTACTGTCCAGCTTCATTAGAAGTGCAATGGTATCTTTGTAACGAAATAGTATTCTGTACACTGTGTTTAACCAACTACCAGGCACAACTAAGTATTATTTATAATTATACAACCATTTCAAAATATTTATCTAATTTAACGGGTTTTCTTTTTGAAATAAACCCCCGAAAACGGCAGTTAAAACTCTTGCGAGCCTCATATACATTACTTCCGAGTTAAAACGATTTCCCGATGTTACGATTCAATTGTTGTCAGTGGAAGCAGCATATGGTCCAATTAGCCCCCATTCCCACCCCCACCCCCTTCTTCCCTAATATTGAACACCATACAACATCGCACCATTCAATTACAGTTCCGCCTTCGTATACATGCATCACGTGATTTCGATCATACGACGAACGAAGCTCCACGTTGGAGCCCGGTGGCCGAGCGTGGGTCATGACGCAACGCACTGTCGTTGTGTAGAGTTTAAACTCCACCAAAACCAAGTGTGTAACGCGTTGTTCACACATGGGTCCAGAACTGTCCTTGTTTCAGAGTCAGTCAGTCGGTCAGTCTGTCAGTTGCTGCAACAGCATCGGTGTGTCAGTTGCTATAAACACGATAGCGTTATAGAGGGGGATTTTATACATCGGCAACACCCAAGGAGGATATTGTTTTCTACATTGGAGGTAAGTTTTTAAGAATCTTGTTGCAATGTGATATTCACATAATATATATATTGCATTTTATTTAAAGAGAATAAAATGGTTTTATATCATGTCTTTTTAAATCCCGTTAATGATACCGGAGTTCGTGTTTTACGCACTTTCAAATTCAGTTAATCCAAACGGGATATGTAATTGTCGATTTTTTAAGGGATCCTGTTTCAAAATTTCGCTCAATTTCGTAAGTCATTTGTAAGCTCGTCTCGAACATTTATGTCATATATTTCATGATTCCTATGACGGTAGCCGAGTGGTAGAAGCGTTCGCCCATCACGCCAAAGCTGGGTTCGGTTCCCCATGAGGGAAAAGCGTATGACGCTCATTTGTGTGAGATGCTCCGAGCGTGATATAGCTGAAATAGTGCTACAGAAAACAGCTATAAGACAAACTCACTAACACAGGTTTAGTGGAATTGAGTGTAAGACCAGTACGAAAGGTGTTCTGTATATATGTTCAAGTATTTTCCACTTTTAACGGCGGAGGGGTAGTCCAGTGGTTAAAGCATTCGCTCCTCACGCGGGAGACTTGGATTCTATTCTCCATGGGAATTCGGATTCGATTCTTCATTTCTAGTGTCACCCGACGTGATATTGCTGGAATATTGCTAAAGGTGGCGTAACCCCCCAACTCATCCACTCGCGCCAACGTTGAAGTCGCACATGTCATGACCTCTTCTTCCATTGTCAGCGACAGGCGATTGTTAAGGATGTAAAGTCCATTGTGATTGCTTAAGTAGCCAGCACACAAGTACAACATTACAATTATTAAAGCTCTGGCGACATCCTGACTTCACGCCGGCCTATGTCATCTGTGAAAATTGAAATTCTAAAATGTTTAATCTGAAGTAAATCTTGTTTGGCGTTTGATATGTTGACACTCCAATATATTCAGTCTCACATGATAATACATTGATTTTCAATTTCATTACATTGAAGACAAATTGATAGATAGATGTCTTTCTATTGCAGATCCAATCAAGTGTAATGTAGATATGAATAAGATCTCAAGATAACCTCTCTCAAATGCTCCACGGAAATAGTGTGTGCGTGCGTGGGTGTGTGTGATCCAGTGACAAACGAATGCATTGGAGCCAAGGCTTCATTCTTGCGTGTCATGATTTTCGACATCTGAATTATGCTGGTGTTGAGTTATGTTGCTCATTATGAACATATATGTAGTTTTTATTACACCCGAAGAGCAGTTAAGCGGCGAAAGAACACGTCTTCATAAGGGATGTTTAGACAAGCATGAGTATCGGACACATCATAGGGACACATGTCACATGCGTGTATATTGAAGGAGTGCTCGTTATCGCAATGAACCTTGGACACAGTATAACATGTGTCGTAATTAAAGTCAGTGCTTGGTATATAGACCAACGCTTAGACTCTGAAAGTGTGTATGTTTGATGGTAACAAGCAGTTACGTTGAAGCTGAAAAGGTACCCAACTGAAATGGGCGTTTCTGAGCCCGATGAAAATCCAAATTTGTTTCATTTAGAGATAGGGCATTTTATTACATTGTTCAAGAGCTGCGAGAAAGACTGTCGCATTGTCGTTCAAAAGTTATTTTCAATCAAAATTAATTGTCCACCATTATCAAGCACATGTGTTGGTCCTTTAACACTCACCATAAAGTAGAAATATTGTTATTGCCATTCAGCTTCATTGTAAAAAGCTTACAAATATCAATTAAAGAGATGGGCATTTAGAGCACGGCGTCGTTCACGTTTAGAATATAATTATCTACAATAAACTTGGGAAACGTTCGATTTTGATTGGTAAATATGATTTTGGAAGCCACATGTCCGAAAGACATAACTGTTTTAAATACTCCCCAACAAGATTTTGATGCACGGAATGTTACATTTATGAACCCGAAGAGACGCCTTTAGCATTTGAAATAGAAAGGATGAAATATGAGTGCAATTGCTCTTTTGCAGACTCCTGCTATGGAGTACGAAAAAGAAGGTCCGCTGCACGTGATGTTTTCACGTCAAGCCCGTGCAATACCAAACAACCTGGCGCTAATTTCATTGGATGGACGTCAAGTGACGTACCGTGAGTTGGATCAGTGGACGGACATTTTGGCAAGGAAGCTAGTGATCTGTGGAGTAGTTCCTGATTCTTGTGTCGGTATCTACATGACAAAAAGCGTGGAGTTCGTCACGGCCTATATCGCCATTCTGAAAGCAGGTAAAGTACGTGCACTGACACAATTAAACCATTATGATGACGGTGTTCTTAATACGAGGACGATGGGGTAGTCTAGTGGTTAAAGCGTTCGTTCGTCACCCCGAAGAATCGGGTTCGATTCCCCACATGTTCATAATGTGTGTATTCTGTGTGTAGCCCGACGCTGTGATGTTGCTAAAGCGGCGTAAAACTAGACTCATTCTTAAAACAGCTCACTCTGAAAAAGGCATTTGTTGGTCATTCTTGGTGAAGCTATTGACGAATTGAAGAAAAAGGTTTACCCAGATTCCAATAATAGGGGCGAATGACCTGTGCTAGTGAGTGAGTGAGTAAGTATTACTATATGGTTTTACGCCGCTTTTAGCCATATTCCAGCCAATATCACACCAGAAATGAGCTTCACTCATTGTACTCATGTGGTGTAAGAGGTATGAAATAGATGATATGCTCAGACTCAGTGACTTTGTTGACTGACTGTCTCGTGCCAATAAACACGATCTGATTTGTTATTCACAACATTGGGGCAATGGGGTAGCCTAAAGGTTAAACCGTTCGTTCGTCAAACCGAGGACGGGTTCCATTACCCAGATGAGTGTAATGAATGTATAGGCCAATGTCGGCGTCCCCTTCTCTGCTACGGCCGGAATATTGCTTAAAATATTGCCTGGATATTGTGAAAACGTGAAAACTTACTTTCGAGGGAGGGAGAAAGCGTCCGTAAGTGGTGCACGTGCTCAATCACTTCATCTCATGGACAATAAAGCATGTTTCAAATAAGACCCACTCACTCTAGAACCACGGAATTCGTTGAGTAAACATTCCCTCTATCAACGTCGTGTAGAAGAACATTCGTTGATCAGATATCTCCATCATAACGTTAGCACCTGCATTTCAGAAAAACAGCATAGATTGTCTGTTTTATAACATCACGTCAATGTATAACTTCGACACCCGATCAGAAGCACCTGTTATAGCAGCAAATCTGGATGAGTGAGTGGGTGACTTCAGTTTTACGCCGCACTCATCAATATTCCAGCTATATGGCGGCGGTCGGTAAATATTCGAGTCTGGACCAGATAATCCAGTGATCAACAGCAGGAGCAACGATCTACGGAATTGGAAGACGATGACATGTGTCAACTAAGTCAGCGAGCCTGACCACCCGATCCCGTTAGTCGCCTCTTACGACAAGCATGGGTCACTGAAGATTAATTCTAGCCCGGATCTTCACACCCAAATCTGAATGAATCACTCTCGTTGGTGTATGCATGAGAGACACTTGTGACGTTAGTTATAATTGTTTGCATGGTCAACGCGCTTGCTTATCACGTATTAGGCCCGGGTTTGATTCCGCACATGGGTCCACTATGTGAAACCCCATTACTGTGTTCCCCATCATGATATTGCTGCAATATTGCTAAAATCGACGAAAAAATCATCCATCATTTCGATGACTGTTGTTATTTACATTTATTATATATACACAAGCACCTTTATGTAGTGGTAGTGTCCGCGTGTAAACTTAACTGTAGCTGAGTGAGTCAATGGACCAAGGCGTACATGCCAAACGTCATCTGACACGAATCGAAACTTAAATATATAGATCAATAATTGTAACAGTGATTTATTATAAGTCAAGTACTGGTCATCTCGTTATTACTTTTCTTGTGCGGCCATACAAACAGAACCGAAAATATGTGACTACATCGATCATCTGTGTGTCTTTGCAGGCATCTGTCGATAGCATCTGAAAGCCCAGACGATAATTTCGGATCTGTAGCATTGATAATACTTTACCTTGGAGCCATAAAATCGATTGCACAGATTGCATTGATGACACAGATAACTTCGGCAACAGTCTTGCTCCATGCGTGAACTCGTGTTGTAGGACATGTAGCATTATACAAGTTGCCTGAACGTGATGGGAGCGCACACTACGAACTCTTTATTTTTATTGCTCTTAAACATAATTGATTAAAATATTCTTGTAATAATTGAGAAGAATCCGCAACGTGTCTGGAATGTTGGTAAAAGTGAAGTTAAACCAAACTCAAATTCACTCACTCACTCAACCTGAAACCTCTATCCTCGTGGTTTACCTGATGAAAGCGCGGTGGGGTAGCAGAAGGATGATTAGAGCGTCCGCTCGTCACGCCGAAGGTCCAAGTTTGATTGCCCAATGTGTGAAGTCCATTTCTGGTGTCTCCCGCCGTGACATTGCTGGGATATTTCTAAAAGCAGTGTCAGACCCTACTCACTCACTCACTTTTAAAATACATATGTCCTATTGTAACACGCCCTCGACTGGCCCGTCTAGGCAAACGTGCAACGTCATCTAGATAATACAGGAAGTCATTACTCCAAGCATTACATGTTTGACCCTTATTTGAACAAGGGAACATTCCATACTACAACTAACAGTACAGGCTTTGTTTCTATAAGAGTGTATGTTTTAGGAAACTGTGAGTACCGCATATTGAAATACATTAATGAGCTGCACCAGGTATGAGTGCGATAAGTATATCTTTTCCTAACACGTGATATCCTGTTATGTGACGTTAAAGGGTTAACGTCACAATCAACCCGTGACAAGCTATGCTGCCGGAAACTCTTTACAAGTAATGGACATCGTGGTAGCAATCGTGAGGACTTTTCTAGTAGATGCTTATATAGATGCTCTTTGAGGGTGAAGGGAATGTGTCCCCCGCCGTGATATTGCTGGGAGCACTAGAAATGTTGACGTCACTTCGGACGAAACTATGGTGTCCACGGCGGTTTTCCAAAAAGGAATCTAGAAACTGATATATATCGAGCCAAATTTGGTTTCCATAGGATTGCAGACAACATAAAGCGGTTTATCATCGAAAACTGTGCTCCACAGGAGATATCGCTTTTGTGAGATCAAACGATATCTCCTAGGAGATATCGCTTTGACAGTTGATTTTGTACATTGCCCTGATAGTGCCATGACGTGATAGCGTTGATGACGTCACAATGATGACGTCGCACTGCAAATCTAAAGTCAGTACTGTATCCAGACATGAACATTTTTCATTGAAAACTAATGAAGAATGATCTTGGATGATAAACTGAATCTCACCCTCGTGCCTACAGGTATATTTGATATCAGAAGACACTTGTGTGAGATCATCTATCTATCATAGGAGATGTCCTTCACGTAAAATAATGCACAATGCTTTGAAGGCTACTGAGACATTACAGAACATTATGACATCACAGTACAATGACAGCACTAATGATTTTCATCTTAGCTGATTATTGTTACATTTACTCTCAAGACACTGTTGACAAACGGACATTTTCAAGAATAATTTTGGTTGAGAAATAGAGTCCTCTTTCTGTGCCTTTTTTATGTTAAATGGTAGCATATCAACACTTAAACTTCAAAACACCTTGGCAGGAGTTTCCATACATTATTCTGGCTCATCGTGGATGTTATCACGACTGATCCATAGTTTCAGTATTTGTGCAGCGGTCCATGCCTTAGGCCAATGCTTCAGTCAACTGTCATCGGAAGACCACGTGAGTGTGCGTTACGTGACAAGAGTTATGGATTTGTCCGGTTGAGGATATAATCATTGACCTAAATTCGGAGTGGGTCGCTGAATGGGGGAATTTGAAGACGGAGGCTTTCTTGAACAAATGACGTTGATCTGGCCACAGTCTCCAACAGTGCCAGCATCGCCAAGGATCAATCAGCGCGTCATACATGTTTCTGTGTATGAGTTTCTATGTCAGATCATTCTACAATTCATAACAGTTTGAATTAAAAAACCAAAACAAAAGAAAACACATTGATGCAAACTCCTTATCAACTCCTTATTACCGGGTCTTCTTGGAACTTAAGCATCAATACAGATGAATGCTAGTATATTCAACGATGAATCAAAGAATGAAGATAGCATGTCAGTTGCAGCTGATATTCAAGATGGCGTTTTATCACTACTATGGGCCGATAAGTGTTTACCATTATTATTGCAGAGACTAGGTTATCCTATCAGCTTCTTAAACATTCCAAGGATGGAGGTGTATCTTTCCAGATAACGTATCCCTAAAACTGACCATTCGCTTTTATTTCAAAGTTTAAATTGGCATTTGAATGTGACTAAAATGGGCATCCTTGTATTTGGCCACCCATTCTTGATGTAGTTAGTTGAAATTCTAAGGCAAATTCCACAGCTAAATCTGCTCTTGTGAAGTCATTGTCAAGCAGTATAGTTCCACACACTGACCAAGAACATGGTATTTCGCAATACCTAACAACACATGAGAGTAAAAATAGAACAAACAAATATCTAATAAGCTTCACGTAAACCAACCTTTGATAAGGTATCATGCACTAACTGGTCTAAATCGTCAACATGAAGTGGAGATCCGTTGGTGTCATATTGGACAATCTCAGTATACCCACTCATTGTCATTGAAGGGAAAAGATCCCAATCACTGTATTACTGAGCCAGTCCAATGACTTTCAAGCATCTCCTGTTGAATATGCTGATTTTCCGCCTAAATGTCAACGATTCTGTAATGTTCAAACTATTTCTGAACTTACCGTTTCCTATTGCTGATGTTCATATGTTGCAATTTCAAAAATCAACCAAGGAGGCTGATGTATCCTATCCAGCTAGGAGAAAGATGTGCCCTGACCACCATAGGTCCATGTGCGCGGTCCACCATTGGGTGTATGTGGTCTGTCCACCAAAGAGGTCAATGTGCCCTGTCCACCAAGGAGGTTAATGTGCCCTTCCACCAAGTAGGTCCATGTGCTCTGTTCACCAAGGAGGCACGCGTACGTGCCTTGTCCTCCAAGACATTTCTGTATTCTGTTCAGTAGGGAGGACGATGTGCCCTGTTCATCAAGGAGGAAGATGTGCTCTTTTCACAAGGAAATCCAGTTGTCGTGTCCACCAGGAAGTCTCTATGCCCTGACCACAAAGGAGGTCCATGTGCCCATGCTCATGCTTTGAATATGACGCATCCCTTTTCGCAACGAAAGTATTAAGTTAATAGCTTCTTGCAATGCTGGACCTATGTGCAGCAACGTAAATGGGCAAACTGGCAACGTGTTTCGACAAATACCGTTTGACCAAAGACATGGTAGAGGTCAAAGTGCAAAGTGCTCAAGAACACTGCCATACTTGACCCACGACGATGGCTGTCCTTTTCAGTGTTCAGTATGGACTGATAAGGTGGCTAAGTGAGCCTCTTGTAATTCCAAATTTAACTCGGGATCGGGTTGTCAGGCCGACTGACTTGGTTGATACATGACATCGTGTCCCAACTGAGTAGAACGAGGTACATGATGTTGTTCACAGGACTGTCTGATCCAGACTTGATTATTTACAGACCGCTGCCATATAGATGCAATATTGCTGAGTGCTGCCTTAAACATACAAAACAATCCGAACTTATTCATTGTTCCTCTGTTTTCACTGGCGATTGCAATGGATGGCACCATTTGTTGAATGGCTGGCATCATTAATGTTGGATAGTGTGATTCACAAACAAGAGTCAGACACTTATGATGTTTGTTTCAAAGATTTCTTCTGATATTGAATTATTTTGTGCTATTTACAAGCATTGGTGCTCGTCAATACTTCAGTCATACTTGCATCATTATTATGTCTGAGTGTTCTCCCGATTCATTGTAGCAATAGATGGAGATAAAACCTGTAGGGGATAAAGAACCTGTTTTGACATATTTTGATAATTTATCTTCACACCTTTACTATTTCTATCATTTTGAAATTCCGCAACGACATAATTTCGTTTACATTCACTGTAGATGTAACGTGGTAATTATTCTCTTTATCTAAATCCTCTTTTCACATCAGTCTAAGATTTCATTTGGTTATTCAGCATACATTACGCGAGTATCTGTTCAGAGTTTATGAAAAAGACATCCAATAAAACGACTGCCCAATGATCAATATACTGCGCTCCAACTCTTCTTAAACAGAGACTGTTGAACTTTCTCGCGGATCAATGGAAGTACTAGCAATTATTTCACTGCTGCCATCCTTTTCAACCCACAAATCGATTGCACTGGCGGGAAATGGAACGTGCCAATATTTCACTTAACCTGGATGGTGAACAGCACAAATGACCATTTTTTGTACGAAACTTAAATTATGAAATGTTTACTTTGCATGTTATTCTCGGTGTTAGGACAATAGGAACTGTTGATAAGAAACCTTAAATGCAAGAATGTTCAGGAGTTTGCACGTGAGCACAGTTTTGTGCCATTCCTTTAAAGAAAGGTCGATTATAATCTGTGGATCATGATACTTGTCCATCTAATATATTATATTCTGCTAATCGTACCACCATATTTTACTTGATGTTACTGGTCTTTTATGTGTCCACTAGCGACATCTGCACAGGGGCAAGGCTGAAAATGGGAGAGGTCAGCGTGCAGTGGTGCGTGTATCCCACGTTACATGGTCTCTGATTAACAGACTATGGCTTTCCTACCAACAAACAGTTGACGATCTACCATTTTTAAGACGTCTCAGGTCAGCGAGGAGAGTATTGGATTCACCAATCGTTAGGAATATCTATATTCAGTTCAACTCCATGCCCGTTGGCCACGTGTTGTGGCGTCTAGAATTGTCGAACTGCCAAAAGATGTCAGAGGTGTGAACTGGGTTAATCATCTCTGGTCATGTGTTATGTTTTCAACAAGTATCGAATCACTTTGCTGCTTCCATGATTGGGGCGGTCCTGTCTGGCGACATCGAAATGACCATTAAGCCAACCTGAGACCCCTTGACGGAATGGCGGTGGATCGGTAATGGTGTTGGTGGCACCATTATGTCTCAGCAAGACTGGGGCTTGATAAGGACACGTGTGAAACGCCTTACATGCCACCTGGTAAACATGGTCCTGTGCTGCAGGAGGAGTGAACCAAACTCCCACAGTTACTGCTCTATCTCCCAAAACTTAGACTGCCATATCTTAGACAGTCGTAACTTAGACACTAATGAGGGGGATTATTTAAGGCATCAACCTTGGCTGACATGGAGTATGGTCCTCATTAGTAAAGTTTGGCTTACAGATAAATGCAGTGCTTATTGTGCCAGTAATATCCATGATCAATGATTATGATAACAATCATTAAGTGATATATGTTTTATGTCCCTGATAAATGCTGATGTCAAGATACAAATATCATACTTAAGAGAAATGTTGTGGAGAAGCTGCGCATAATATGCCAAAAATGGTCATGGTGAACATAGTACCATTTTTACTAGTTGATACTGATATTTGATCTCTTTTGAGCCTAGGATCTGCATAATCAGTGATGTTAATAATGACCAAGTCATTAGTCAAAAGATGTTTATTGTATGACAGACCTCCGGGCTACATGAGAGTTACAGTGATGAAGAGATATGTACTTATATATTTTAGG
This sequence comes from Haliotis asinina, assembly GCF_037392515.1. Classification (NCBI taxonomy): domain Eukaryota; kingdom Metazoa; phylum Mollusca; class Gastropoda; order Lepetellida; family Haliotidae; genus Haliotis; species Haliotis asinina. Next base: position 85,494,671 of record NC_090281.1, read on the forward strand.
GTATACAATTCGTTTAATAAGAACATCTGATTTTGCTAATGCATTCTTTATATACAAAGACAAATGAACTGTAATAGGTTCGCTATTCCTATGTAACAAAGACATATACATATATGCATATAGTTTCTTTCTTGCAAGAAAATGGTCTTGTATGTATTTCTGTCTTAATTCATCATAGCAAGGACATATCAGTAAGTATTACATGTATGTATTACAAATTGAACGTAATGTTATGTGTAAATATTATATTTTACGGAAATTTTGTGGAAATGCAGTGGACATCATCAACATTGTACCATATTTACTATTCAGTATTGATTTTATTTTGGAACTTGTAATAAATATGCTGAATGAGCATAGCGCCTTGTCTAATTGGTTCTCTGGACTGGTCCATGACAAGAAATAGGTTTCAGCTTGGGGATTAGTTATGGACTGAACCAGAAATGGTGTTGTTTTGAGCTGTCAAAGATATGGCGGTCTAAGGTTTGGGTGGTTACCCTCACGCGTAGTATGTCTCAACGAGTGAATTAAAATGTGCACCATTAGGCGCACATGATCCAAAACGGTCAACGATGACATCTCCCACATTGCTCCTTGTCGTCAGTCATCATCACTGTCTTAATTCACTTCCGGTTGTAATGTGTTCTACCTCTAAATATATCTCTGACAATATTTGAAATGTATGCATATTTGAGTTACATTCGCGTCATTTCTGTTATACGTGAAGAATAAATTTTAAAGAGTTTGATAAAGATCAGGAGACAATTCCCCAGATGGAAGAAAACTGGGTAGCTGGTGTCACTCGACTTGATATAACTGGCTGTTGCCGCTCACTACACAACAGCAGGTTGTGTCAATTATAAGTAAACCTAAATTTAAACAACAAATGCGTACTATTTTGTCCCGATATTTCAATCTTGGGAAAATAACTTTTCAAAGAAAATTTTCAAACATATTTATCATTTATCATATGATATCTATAGTTTTCTGGTTTTCACCATCGAATTGTGTAATTTACTGTATAGAATGCACACTGCTATATTATGTATATATGTTATCAGTTACTAGTGATAACCTTTTATGTGACGCTAAGTCTATGGTGATAACCAGTTCAAGAGGATAAGTCGGGGATGGTATGTCATGGTGACCAATTTCGCCTGCAGTCACGGCTGTGTTGACAAGTTAGAAGGTCCAAAGCTAAAGAGCCTCAAAGGTCAACGTGATAACATTTGTTTACATCCGTAATTTGTACAGATTGGATCCAACGTCCAAATAAACAGCAGTAAATTGGCTTTTTTGTAACCTGCGGAGTAGGTTTATAATATCACAGTGGCACGAATGGCCTAGTGATCTCTGAAGGATGCCAGGCCAGCTGATTGTGGGTCCCATACTCCGGCTGGTTACGACGCCTTATTTATCAACAACCAGATCTGGCTGGATGCATCCTCTTTCCTCCGTATCCATGCAGTTGGCTGGAAGCCATACAATATCTATCTTGTATGTGGATGCCAATATTTCATTGTTCATTTTTTCATACTTCTTGTTTCGTGACAACACATTCGACTATTTATCACTTAGCCTATGCGCTTTTATGCTTATGCCTTCAATATTGTAAACCCGTGAGAGTCCGGGTTAGAATTCTGGCCGTCAGTAACCCATGATTGTCGCAAAAGACGACTTGCTAACGGGATCAGATTGTCAGGCTCGCTGACTTGGTTGACACGTGTTATCGTTTCCCAGTATTTTTCGCAGATCACAGCTCATGCTGTTAATCACTGCATTGCCTGGTCCAGACTCGATTATTTACTAACCGCCACCTATGGCTTGGAATATTGCTGAGTGAGGCGTAAAACTAAACTCACTCAATATTGTACGAGCTGTGTACACTGATATGACTAACGAAATGAAATGGAATGTCGGCTGTCTGGATAGGAGGAGGGGTTGGCATCCTCACCAAGATGGTGTACGACTACCAGCGTTGGACCTTTCATCTCACAAATGATACAACGCCTGTGCTGTTCAAAGTGTCGTTGAATTCTCTCACATCTGTAGATGGAACCCCAGAACTTCATCTTACTCATACTTTGCATCATTAAAGAAGGAGTCCAGTCCAGTCTAGGTACAAACGCAATGCTAAAGATACCATATCGGCAGCGATTTGCCAAAAGGCCTAGAGGCCATTATCAAGAGCTTGCCATTTTACTAATTGACTGACACAACGTCTCTTTCTAAGTAAGGTTAATTCCAAATTTGCTAGAACACCAAAGTGTAGCAAGTAGAGTACCTCTTTCATTAAATGTTAGTTTTAGGAACCTTTATGTTGCCCCATTTCGCCAACTATTTACATATCAACTGTTATGATTAAATATTTGGAAACCATAAAACCATAAATTTTGATGTATTGTAGTTTGAAAGAATCATCACTTTTCGAGACAAATATAATTGTCAGTATTCTCTCCCAGTTTGCCATTCAGTTTGAAATACATGTCTTCATACATGTGTAAGCGTTATGAATGATAACAATTGATCACGATAACCATCGTGGAACAGTATCTCCATTCTTTTATATCAAATGTGAATCAAAGGTCACGTGGTTATCTCAGATAGGGCAGAGAACTGCCCCAAACTGGCCTCATCTGCTTCAGCAGCACTTTGACCAAACTAGGCCAGGAATGTCTGACGTCACAATAGTGGTAGCACACTGATATTTACCGAATAAGCAGGTTCAGAGTTTTACCACATATCTCTCTGGGAAATATTCCTCTTTCTGTCTACTGTATGGAGTATACAAGGCTTGGGTTACATGGAATGCTTATATGATATAAATGTTTGGACATAGAGTACGCCATTGTGTCCTATGATGGCCATATGGAAGGCGTGTCTACGCTCGTATATAGACGTTGATTCCTATACCCCCTTTCTGGCGTTCTGCAATATTAACATCTTTGTTATGGAAGTGGCATTATATGACTGCGTTACAGTGAAAACAGGGTTTATTGTCTTACACGTGAAAACGTAGCATCCCAGCTGTAGCAACTCCCCATGCATGTAGACTTGGCAACACAAAGAGGCTGTTGGTGTTTCATTTTGTTCGGTAACACCATAATTGATTTGCAAACTCACTGATCCTCAGCGATCTATAAAGATCTGGATTAGAATATATCTTCCGGAGGCCATGTTTGTCGTAAAAGGCGGCTAACAGGATCTGCGGGTGGTCAAGCTCTTGGCTTGGTTGACTCATGTCATCTTTATCCCACTTGCGTAGAAAGGTGATCATGATGTTGATCACTGGATTATCTGGTCCAGACTTGCTTATTTACAGACCACCGACATATAGCCTAAATATTGTTGAGTTAAACAATGAACAAACCTATAATCCTGATCACTTGGGAACCGACAATGTAGTAAAAGTCAATTAAGATAATTCAAGCCAACACAATCGCATGCTTGAAAGTCAATTTGTAGTAAGCTGGAGGTGGATTGCGTTTATCGTTGTTTTCAGTATTATTACAGTTATATCCACGGACATATGTGGGTATGTTTTAGTGTGATGATTAAAGTCCCCCGAAAGTAACGTGTAAATTCATACTTATTCACTCACTCACTCACTCTTGTGGAGATAAATGTGAAACATACTGATGTCAGTTCAAACGAACATAAGCGACTACTCATGAACATCAATCCATGGACACTTGAAGGAATCTGAGAATGGCAGTAAGAAATCAGCTCACTACTACCTCACAAGTGTTGTTTATGTTGTTATCAGCCAAATATCCATGTTTAGTCCCAGATAAGTTGTTTCAAAGGCATTTAGAAGTTGGAGGAATCAAACTAAAAGTGCTTTATGGTGCTTTACGTTTCGAGACAGATTCTAGTCTCTTCTTCAGGTGAAACATACTGAAGAAGAGACTAGAATCTGTCTCGAAACGTTGTGACCTTGTATAATAAAGAAGTTGAACCATAAAGCACTTTTAGTTTTTTTAGGCCCAGAGTTCAAAAGCGGCATTGTGTACTAGGAACTTCCGTAAACTGTCCTGACGTTCACGTTTGTCCTGGCTACCCTGAAGAAGCTGGGCATGTCCATCAAGCAAGCAACAATTTATTTTTCAGGAGGGGCTTATCTACCGATCGACACATCCTATCCTACACCATTGCTGGAGTCCATCCTGAAAGATGCAGAGCCGAAGGCTGTTCTCACATCAGAAGATCTGTCCAAGAATGTCACGGGTGGGTCGATGCAGACGTCATGTTGACGTTGTCTCAAAAGACGTTGTCACTGAAACAATTTGTGTGGGTTGTATGGTTTATAAAATTGGCTATTGTTCTGTTACGACTTTGTGATTAGATTTTTACCAAATTTTAGACCGATTTTTTAGTATTACAAAATAACACAATCCTACATTTGATAATGAAATATTGATAATGACAATAATGAATACTATTAGTTACACTGTGTTTTAAATGGGTGCACGGGACTGTAAGACCCTTGTAAAATCAGTATTTCCTGAGACCCTGGTTCAGTTCCCCACGTGGATAACATGGGTCATATGTGTGAAATCCATTTATGGTGTCCTCTGTCGTGATATTGATGAAATGTTTGCCATAAATCTCACTCTATAATGTATTATTCAGGAGCGGATACACCTTTTTGAGAAAGGGGGTGCATACTTCATTTAAACCTGAGTTTCAGTGGTCATTTAACAAAATTTCAGGGCAAAAGGTATGGTACGCCCCTTCAACCCCCGCCAGTGGTTCCGCCTGTATTATTAATATTACACCAGAATAAATGCTTCGAGAGTCACCATCTCTCAGTCACTTCTACACCGGTGTCGTATACCTAGGGGTCAGACACCAGACATACCATGTCCCTTTAGACTATGTCAGAACAGAATGTCCACTTATAATACCTCTGGCGGTATTTAATATGGCGTATAATACAAATATATCCAAGAAAGCCCACGCAAGTCTAGAAAATGTGGCAAGTCTAGATTTCCTTAGCTTCTGAAATGAAGAAGGTTTCAGGGCTCCATTTGATTATATTATTTTTTACTATGAACTTTCTTCAGTAAGATATGTTCATTTCAGAGTGTAGTTGTTTGTCTAGCTGTCGATATAAGCCCTAGACAATAGAGGATGTGTAAGACTATACAGAAAGGTAATAACTGAATATTCTGAAGCCCGCCGTTACCTCTTTGGTTCCAGGTAATAAACTGATATAAATAGTTACTACCCATCTAATATCTTTCAGAAAAAGGGGATAGTGTGATCGCTTTGTGGTAGTTTTGTGTTTCGTAACGTGGTAGTAAAAGTATTCGCTCACCGCTCCCATGCGTCATGGGAAGTAGTAAGCCAATACAAAGATGACTATGTTGATAGTACTATAGTGTATATACTCTTTCCATCCTCCCGTCCCCTGAAGGTCCCGGGGTAGAATAGACCTTCAGCAACCCATGCTTGCCATAAAAGGTGACTATGCTTGTCGTAAGAGGCAACTAACGGGATCGGGTGGTCAGGCTCGCTGACTTGGATGACACATGTCATCGGTTCCCAATTGCGCAGATCGATGCTCGTGTTGTTGATCACTGGATTGTCTGGTCCCGACTCGATTATTTACAGAGCGCCGCCATATAGCGGGAATATTGCTGACTGTGGCGTAAAATTAAACTCACTCACTCACTCCTCCTCCCTCTCTTTCCAAGAAAATATTCAGTTGTACCAATTCTCACGCTACCTGTCTCTCTTTGTGTTTCTATCTCGGTCCAAGTGTTTCTGTCTCTCTGCGTGTCTCTGTCTCTCTGTGTGTCTCTGTGAAAAGGAATGCAACTGTTTTAACATTTCCAGATTCTCCCAATGTTGTTATAATGTCGGAAGGCTGGCAAGCTCGTCTGCAGCAGGAGATCGACCGACACAAAGGCGACCAAATACAGCAAGAGGTGACGCTTGACAACCTAGCCTATATCGTGTACTCATCTGGCACAACAGGCAGACCTAAAGGTGAACTCACTCCACCATTTAGGTCCTTGTGACTATGATGTCTTTAGCTTACAAATTGTGTTATCAATATAATATGACTAGTTTGTTATCAATACCATCATCAAGATTCCATTTGCACAAAACTGTCTTGGCTTAGGTAATCGCAACTACCATACTTTAACATATGGTTACGATCCTCGTAGCGCTTTGTGCACGTGGATCCAGCCTAGACTCGCGTACTAACAGGCCACTGTCACTGGAATATTGCACATTACGACGAAAATTAAAACATTTCTCATGGATGAATAAATACACACGCTAAAACAGTAGGTGGCGATAGTAAAGACTGATTTCTTATGTTCCTAAAAGAAAAAGAAGAAAATGTATGACATCCTTACCCAACATAATACTTTCTATACTCACCGTAATACGTGATCATGTATTTTTTTGCTCAAGTTTTTACAATCACTTCTTAAGCTAAAAAAACATGTTTATTAAAAAAATAAAAATTATGTTTACTTAGCTTTAGTAAGCTGAGACCTGAGGTAATCCATTCACTGAATCAGAGACAGGTTTCGGATAACCATACGGCCTCTATGCGTTTCACTTGTAAATGCCATACAAAGAATGTAATAATAAACTATCAAAGTAACTACCTACTGAAACTATTCAATTAAGGAAACTCCGATTGTCGCAGTAACGTTAACGTTAAATACAATACTGGTATATGTTAGGCTATCTTATGACACGGCCCGTTGTTTCATCATGAAACTGTGTGTTATTGTGCATTAATCGTCCTTCAAGGTATAATGTGTCCCCACCGGGGTGCCGTATTTTCTTACCACTGGCGCCACATCAGTTACCCGTATGGTGAAGGGGAAAGAGAAGGCAGCAACATATTCTTTGTATGGGAGATGCTCCGGCCCATACTCAAAGGTAAGCAGAATTTCTCTGTTCATTTTAATCGTCAAACCTCTGGTTTACCACGTATTCAGATATAAATATATATCCTACTCACGGAAAAGTGTAACAGAGCGTAAGGTTTCTGATGTGTTCATTGTGCTTGTCTCCTGGGATATATTAATTGGATTCTCCGACCTAATTAAAACACATAATTGTATGTGAATGTATCTCACTGTAAAATAGCATTTCCGCCCGCTACATAATGGGGAATATCCACATAAAGTCATTATGGTACTTATCCCGAGGTATATAATATTATTACTGGTTACTGCTTCTATTGTCAGGGTAAATAAATTACCTTGACAAGAGATATAAGAAATCCCCATTGAACCAGCCAAATATAACACAGACAACTCTAAAATATTCAATAATATATTGAACAAGTTACAATCACAATACAGATTTCTAGAACAATGCAATTGAGTCAAGGTAATGGGTGACAAATACATGATATTAAGTCTCCAGAGTGTTGGCATATACAGTGAGAGCCTGTTTGCAAAGTCAGTGGTCAGACAGACTGTCAAATGATGGTGATGCACTCATGACGTAGACGAATGCAAATAAGTGATGTAGACAGGCAGACGACGAGGCTGATATACACACTTCCGGTATACGCTCCAGTATAGAGTGCACGTCCGTGTGTTAGTCCATGTTGCACAACACAACAACCAGCCTTTATATATACTACAAATATACGACACACAGTCGAGAGCATTCGAGCAAATCACGGCTGTCGCATTCGCTTACAAAACACGAACACGAAATCAACATTAGATTGATAAGGGCAGGAAACCCTAGAGCGCTATATAAAAAGGCCTGCCGCTAAAAATATTATTACCGTGATACGAAATGTGACCCACAGCTCAAATTCAAAACACTGAACATTGTAACCATATGATAACTATAATTAATTTACAAATTACAGAAAACACACTGTCGTAACACTGTTGATTTAGGCATGGTAAACATGACAAACCACCACTTCTGTTGTCTGTGATGTCTGCATTTGACTTATACTCCAATCTCTGATTGAAGGAAACTGTCGATTTGTTGTGCAGAGTTGCGTACCTTGGGCGTATCAGGAGCCTATCGGCATTGTTAAAACCACAGATTCGCTTTGATCATTAGGTTTGTGAGCTCGGTCCCTGGCATGTGGGACTCCCCGAAGGGCTGGCATCCAGGACCTGGACCACTTCTTCCATATCAAACGGATACACAACTCAGTCATTGCCATATTCTTCTCCAGGTGTGCCAATGTGTATTATTCCCAACTGTGTCATCTACGACCCTCACTTACTGTGTCAGAACATCAGCAGCAATAACATCACCCGAGTCCTCTTCACGCCATCATTACTGGAGACAATTCTGAACACTGCAGACATAGACTTCAAACAATCGTTGAAAACGCTCAGGTGGGTACAATTGTGTGACGTCAACTTTGCAGCATTGTCGCCCATATGGGGAAAAAACCCTAAAAGGTTACACACAAAATCAAAATATAAAGGGACTGTTGGTGAAGATGCACTTTTGGTAGATCACAAAGGTTCCTTGAATTGAGTGACTTGAACACTAAGTGCAGTATCATTAAAGGGCGTAGCTTGATGGAGAAGAAGTGAAGAGTGAGTGGTTTAACGTCGCTTTGAGTATTATTCTAGTTATGTCGCCCCATATCTGTGGAGGAAAGCGGAGAACGAACAGTGGCTTGTAATATATAAGGCGACTCGTTAAAACGAATTATGTAGATGGTTATTCATATAATTCTAGTCTGATATATTTCATTTGAAAGATTTATTGTTTTCAAGGCCATATTTTACACATTAATTGCTAACATGCGTATCAAAGATATTCTCCTCTTATGCGAAACACATTATATAGATATTTTCCCAACTCAAACAAGTGGTCACAATCAGTAGAAATCAATAATGATTTTAAATTATCAGTATTTTTGCCATTAGTGGAAATGTATGGAACATCCTTACGAAAATCTTTGTACAAAGGACAATGATATATGATATGACATTCATCTTCGGTAACTTTACAAAGAGAGCACATAAAATCATTATCTTGATAATCGCTTAAGCCTTTTCTAATACGCTGTATGCCTAATCGATTAAAACAGCATCTAAATAGGAGAAGCGTTTTTCTATATTTAATATTTTTAACATTGTATATGTACAATTCTGGAGAAAGTTAATGTTTTATTAAGGAGTCAAATTGTAATGACGCTCTATCAGATAATTCAGAATGCCAATCTTCCCTGGCACAGTCAATCACTCTGTCTTTAAAAGCATTTAAAAACATATCAATATCCCCTACCACACATGGCCAAACCCGTTAGTAAATAATAGTTGCATTATGTTAGTTGCCCAATTAGACCGTTTTCTATTACAGGATTGTTTCATCATAAGGTACGATTGGTGAGGATATCTATATGACGGCATGGAGATTAATTTCAACCAATATCTAATACAATTCTTATATGAGTTCACGTATAATGGATATCTCCCACATTCGCCATACAGAGCAACGTTTTAAAATGATTTACTAACATTTAATAAATATCTACAAAATGATCGGTGAACAGTTTCTAATTGCTTCATTTCCTTGAATCCCCATATTTCGCTACCATACATTAAAATCGGTACAATTTTCGCATCGAACATCTTAAAGGCGTCTGTAATATCTATATTAAACTTGCGAATAAGACATTTCAAAGGGAATAAGGCTTTGTTTGCTTGTTGCGATAAAACGGTACAGGCTTTTGTCCATACATGCTTAGGGGTCATCATAATGCCTAAATACTTGTTTGCATTAACAACTTCTATTTGTTCTTCATTATAAGTCCACTTTTCATATCGTGATAATGGTCCCCCGTTTCTGAAGACAATCACTTTTGTTTTGTCGATATTGATCTCCATGCCCCATTTCAAACAATAATTATGTAGGAAATCTAGTTGTTTTTTGCAACTTCAGAGGGGTATCAGCAACTAACACTAGATCATCTGCAAATAGTATTGATAACACATTACACATTTCCTCTGTTATAAATACACCACTGTCAAAAGCTTGACTCATAGATTCCGAGAGCTCCTTAATGAATATCGAAAACAACAGGGGGCTTAGAGCACACCCTTGTAAAACTCCTGTAGAGCAATCAAAGTAATCAGATAATTTATTACCATCAATTACAACTGCAGACTCCACCTTGTACAAATCTTTGAGAATATTAAATATATTTCCATGTATACCATTATTTAAAAGTAGAAATAAAAGCTTTCGTCTATTAACCATATCGAAAGCCTTTTTGAAATCAACGTATGCACAGTAAAATCTCCCTTGCTTTCTTGTTGTATACTTTTGGATAATAGATTGAAGGATAAAAAGATTACCTATTGTTAATTTTCTGAAACCACCCTGATACTCTTCGATAAGGCAATTACTTTCAATGTAGTCATCTATTCGCCTGTTGATTATATTTGTAAACAGCTTGCTCATAGTATTAAGCAAGGAAATGCCTCTATAGTTGTTAGGTTCGTTAGGACTTCTTATAAATAGGTATTATTATTGCAGCACTCCAAGCTTCAGGGAACTCCCCTTTATCCAGAATGCGGTTAAAGAGAAGAGCAAGATATGGGGAAATAAATTCCTTTGTAATCTTGAAAAATTCTGATGGTATTCCATCATTACCCGGCGATTTATTGGGTTTCGCTCTATCTATTGCTGCCTCCACTTCACATACAGTTATAACATCTGATAGATCATTGTCACCACATTTGCTACAATTGTGACAATCATGTTCATTAGCAAAAGTTTCAACATAGTCATCAAACACACTGTCGCCATTCATGTTTAATATTGGCTTCAATACATCTTTAAAATACGAATGCCACATTTCTGCAGATACATTACAATAATTATTTTATTTAGATGAATATTTCTTAACAAGACTCCAAAAGCTTTTATAATCATTACTCATGGCCTGATATAAATATGTAGTTATTAGTATTCTGCACCCCAGACTGTACATAAAATACTTTGGGGATACATTTGGCAAGTCTAGGGGATTGTTCTGGGCTCCATTTGGATTTGTTTTTAAGATAAATAGGTTTTAAATATTTTGTAATAAGATAACTATATGTTTTGGACTAAATGTCAGCCTGCTGATGAATGTACATCCGGGTTCTGTAGATGAGTCACGTTGCAGTTTGACTTCACCAATCAGCGCTGTCTATGTGAGGGCGTGGCGGTGGGGTAGTCTAGTGGTTAAAGCCTTCGTTCGTCACGCCGAAGACCAGGGTTCGAAGACATGGGTACAATGTGTGAAGTCCTTTTCTGGTGTTCCCCGCCGTGATGTTGCTGGAATATTGCTGAAAGCGGTGTAAAGCCATACTCACTCACTCACTCACTATGTGAAGACCACAGACAGTAGTAACTATATGCATGCAGTACAGATGACCTACAGATGTAAAGCCTTATTGACATAATGGGGTGAAAAGGTTGATGAAACGGCCATGCTCGCCGAATGCATGGCAAAGGTTACAATTGCACAATTTATTTACCATGGCCACCATATCAGACTGGGAATAGCATGTGTGCTTGAACTTTCTATACCACTGGAAGACCTTTGAAACAGACAGGATGCACAGAAGCTACTGCGCATCGTGTGTACCAAGTACTGGTCTAGTGTAGCGGGGCCAGCGTTAAGAATTTGATGGATTTCACAGGTAATTAAATGCATGCATTGACAAACAACATGTTTGTTTGATGATGCTGATGTTGATACTCATGTGAGATAGTGTTTCCATTTGATTTCAGTGAATTTCCCTTCTGTAGGATCCATAAAGACCAGGATCAGAATTAAGTCTTCAGTTTGTCAGGCTCTTTGACTGAGTAGATACATGTCAAAGCATCCCAACTGCACAATTTGATGTATATGATATCAATCACAGGAGTGTCTGGTTCAAACTCGATTATTTACAGACTGCTGTGACCCATGAAGGTCCCGGGGTAGAATAGGCCTTCAGCAACCCATGCTTGCCATAAAAGGCGACTATGCTTCTCGTAAGAGGCGATTAACGGGATCGGGTGGTTAGGCTCGCTGACTTGGTTGACACATGTCATCGGTTCATAAAATGCGCAGATCGATGCTCATCTTATTGATCACTGGATGGTCCAGACTCGATTATTTACAGACGACCGTCATATAGCTGGAATATTGCTGAGTGCGGCGTAAACTTAAACACACTCACTCACTCAGACTGTCGTCATAAAGCTGGAATATTTTCTAAGATTGTGAAAATACGGACATTGGGCTAAATAAAAAAGGGAAACGTTTCTCGGGCTTCGGCGCGTCACTTTTATTTGTGCCAATTGTAACAAGTTTTTATTGCTATTTAAAAAAATACTAATTTTGACTAGGCCGAGTCCATTTGTCCACCATAGGAATGAGTGTCTTTAAGAATGAGTGTGATTGAATCTACAACCCATTAACACGTGCTAAACGTCCCAAGTAGTATTTCTGAGAGAGAAAAAGTAAAAAATGCGATCCACCCTCGTCACTTTTTTTTCCATCTAAAATGTTAAAATATGTCCTACCGCCCTCGTCATGTGCCCGAGAAACATTTACTTTTTTTATGCAGCCTCATATTTCATCCTAGCTTCGATTCGGGTATTTCAGTGTAATGATTTTCGAAGTTCAAAGAAAAAGAAAAAAACCTGTATTTTTCATTACCTTTGTCAGACATATTTTTATTGATCCGAAAATGTCATTTACAGTATCAAACAACCTTTTTTATTCAATAACATTGTTAATTTAAAGCATAAACATAATGTTCCCCGCTGTGGTATGTTTAATTAGCACGCTTTTGCATGACGCATCGATTTGTCTGGAAATACATGTTCTCTAACAGAAACGTTCTTTAACCCAGACAAATATGGTTCTGTGGTGAGGTGGTGACGACTGCGTTACTTGGGAGGTGCGTCAAGACGTTGCCATGGATACGCTTTGTCAACCTGTACAGCATTTCGGAATGTCATGACGTTGCATGCGAAGATCTCACAGCATACTACACCAATAAGAAAGTAATAATATATTATTTTCATATGTTTCATAAAGGGCGTTGCCAGTGTTACCTTGGTTACGTAATAATGGTAAACGGTTCAAAGGGTTGTGCAGGGTTATTGTTTCAAGAGTTTTGTGAAAAAAAAGCGGTTGATAAATGCTGATAGAAATAGCTCTTGCAGTAAACAGCATGTGTATGTAATGTAGATGTGTTGTTGGACCGGCGTCCTTTTAGTGTGGTTGTCTTTTTTCTTGCGTGTTGGTTTGATTCACTGGCACAGTCGTTTGTGTGTTTGTACAACCGAGACCCTACCCTTTGTTTCATTGTAGACACGCACTATTCAAAATTGTTTCTTTTGTGTTTTTCTCAGGAATCCATGATGTCCAGAAAGTTTTGTCCTGTCGGAAAGTTGTTACCAGGCGTTCGTGTCGCTATCTTGAACGAAGACCAACAAGTTCAGCCAGTCGGAATGCCAGGGGAGGTAAGTGAAACTGGAGCGAATGAATTCTATAGTGATTTCTGGTGTCAATATCTCCAAATAACTTGCACTGCTAACATTGATCAAAATAACTGAAGAACGATGACAATCTAAGGTTTATGACTCACTATGAAATAGTTATAGTTCCAGTTTTTCATTTAAGGATTATCGCATCGTCCCCCATCAGTGGCACCAGTCACAAACACATTCAAAGGCAAATCAGTTGTTCACAGACAAATTATTAACGGGAATTTATGTTACAAGTCAAAATAGGGATCCCATCGCTGCCACCATTAATCATTTGGTGCAAAACATATCAACTGGAAGCGCCCGTAATATCTCTTGCGGATTAAATACAAATATATCAGATATTCACATGTCAGATATTCGCCAGCGGTTTGTGGTGTTCCCTCCTTTCTTCTTCCGATAACCGTCAACTGTTTGAGTTGTTCCCTTATTTATCTCACCCCGTCGGTTTGTGGTGTTCCTTCCTTTCTTCTTCCGATAACCGTCAACTGTTTGAGTTGTTTCCATATTTATCTCACCCCGTCGGTTTGTGGTGTTCCTTCCTTTCTTCTTCCGATAACCGTCAACTGCTTGAGTTGTTTCCTTATTTATCTTACCCCGTCGGTTTACTCATTTAAATAATAGCGCGAAAAAAATCAAATACAATGTCCGTTTCTTCTCACAAAGATGCCAATACGAGTATATAACTTTCAGGCATTTCCATTTATAGATATTGTTCATCTGCTTACGTATTTCGCATAAAAGAGAATATTCTCCCTTTGATTTTTTTTCTCCAGATTTTCGTCAGTGGGCCCACCCTGGCTCGTGGATACCTCAAACGACCCGACCTTCAGGAGAAGCGCTTCATCCAGCGACCAGACACCGTGCCGGCGTCATACGGGGACGTCCTCTACAGGACAGGAGACTGGGGATACGTCCTCTCCGACGGTAGCCTGGAAATATGCGGCAGGTGTGACTCTATGGTGAAGGTCAGAGGGTACTCCATTGAAGTACAGGTGAGATATTGGTTCGGTGTGTCAGGAGTATCCTGGAGGTACAGACACGCTGGTACATGTCATCGTATCACAGTCGTGTAGATCAATGTTCATGATACCAGTCACTGAATTGTCAGGTTCTCAGCTTCGATTATCTACATAGGCCATCACATAGCTGGAGAATTATTGGGTTAGATGTTAAACAACAAACAGCAGCAATAAAAGTCTTGACACAAACAGTCCACGTGCATGTTTCCGATGTGTGACACATTTCTCCTGTAGGCCGTTGAGTCCGCCCTGATGTCACTCCCCATGGTGAACGCATGTGTTGTCTTGGTGATGGGCGAAGAAGGGGAGGACAAGTTCTTGGTGTCCTACCTCGTGCCAGAAGGCCAGACCACCAAGAAGGAAGTGAGAGCCGCCCTTAAGAGGAGGCTGCCCTTCTATATGATACCTTCTTACTTCGTCATCCTTAAAAGGTAAACGGATTCATCTACATGATAATCGGGCACACCTTCAGTTAAGGATTCGATATCGGTGGCCAAATTGAGAATTGTAACATTTAAATCTTATTCAGTTATAATACCGGTTACACCAGTGACGAACAGTTTGATGTGTTTGAAACATACCGACGGCCAAAAGAAAGTATACCATTCAATTCGATTGTGTCTGTTCAACTACATGTATGGCATGTTCCTGCAAAAGCAATTAAAAATACGGGGAAGTATTTTTTGAGTGCTGACAAAGCACCACTACAGATAGTATTTTGGATATAATATCGCACACTGAGGATATTTTCAGCTGAATATCAAACATATGATAAAATCGACTGAGAGATATAGATTCTTTGCTCCTCATTTGAAATGTCTGGTTTTATTAGATTCATGGATATGCACAGAAGAGCAACCTTACGCACATACTCCTAAACTTTAACGTCCAGGGTTCTATTGTCATTGTGTTGGATTCTGCTAAAGATCAGTGTGCTGTCGATGTGGATTCATACTGTTTCCGTTTTCCACAAACTAACACCTGTGGTTTTCACATCTCAGTATTCCAATCGTGAAAGCGACAGGAAAGCTTGACAAAACCGCTCTGCCGCCATTTGAGAAGCAGGATACAGAAGAAGGTGAAGTTGAAGGTCGTCCCACAACCGAAACAGAGGTCAAAGTTGCGGACATCTGGTGTAAAGTCCTCCAAATGCGTGACATCGACATTCAAGAGAGTTTCTTTGACATGGGAGGGTAAACGAATACATTTCACATTGGTTGAATTACGTATAATATTTCACTACGGGTTTAAATATTCAAGTAATGGGAAAACCATTTAAGAGTCTTAATTCTTCGCTACAAATCTACGAACCAAACACATAGAGATGACAGCAATGGGAAAGGTTCCTTCCTGTGTTCTTGTGGCAGACATCTTGTTCAGGCAATCAGTCCTGTGGCTTCTGAATTCTCAGTGCGACTGAGCAATTCTAGACATTGACTACACAACAGTCTAATTTCCTGCTGACTCGTTCCGTCCTATTGCGCAAATAAGTTCTATGACAAGTCCAATCGTTTGACACCAACTCTTGCAACTGGATATATAAATATTAATCAGTATAGTTGATACATCTCATCACTTGTATATTGCAACACTACGTCCCTTCTAATCCTTGCAAACACGTCGTGCAGCGTGCTCTGACAAAGGGAAATCTGGAAATCATGGAATAGTCTAGCGGCATGGTTCGGATTTGATATACAATCAATCACACTGTACGTTACAAAAGTACATTTAATAAGCTCGAAGAACACAGAACCGGCGTAACCAGTGAGTCAGATGAATTATGAATCACTGTACTTCTTCAAACTGGGGCAGTCTGTGATGTCGTAGTTAACGATGTGCCGCTTAAACCTCGTCATAAAATAAAGAAATGGGATCTTTTGAAATTTTAAAATTAAAAAATTCATTTGTAAATATCATTTGTAAATATCATCACAGTGATTTATCACACGATACCATCCACATATTTGTTCTGTTCCAGTCACTCGCTCCTGGCAGCACAGCTACTGAACGTGGTCCAAGAGGAGTTCGGCATCCGGATCGCCGTACAGGACCTGTTTTCCTACCCCACCGTGTACAGTCTGAGTCGGATGCTCGACAACAGACTGAACAACACCGTTACCAAGTGTCCTGCGCAGAGACCTAAGTTGGACCTCAAGGCGGAGGTTGAGAAACACGACCAGGGCGTCCTTAAGTAAGTGCACCTGTTGTGTCACAGTCGTGCCACAACTTCGATATTAGGTGTTTGAATGTTTACTCATATAGGTGTGCAATTCGTAAGGGTCGAATAAAGTGGATGCGGTGGTCAGCTGGGTGTCGGGAATAGTTGCACTGGCTAACAGCCCATGGTTTGATAGTGCTGCCTTGTTGGTAACTACGGTAAACCATTAAACAAATGTTTCTCAATCCTCAGACTTCACTGCTTTGAAACACAATGATACCTGGGGAAACTGATTCCTTAAAGATGTGTGTATAATTTAAGAAAAGCAGAAGAATGACTTTCCACATCAGTGGTAATATGGATTCTGCGGTAAGTTTTACAAGAGTTACAAAACTGTAGCGAACCAGGTTTATCTGTGTCATGTGATATTTCAGTCTAGATATTCAACTGCGTGCATTCTGGCGGACCTTCCACCACCGTCATCATTTCCACAAGGGGCGAGTCTTGTTAACAGGGGCCACAGGATTCCTAGGAGTATTTATACTGAGAGAGTTGTTACTGAATACGAAGGTTTGTCGCAATTCCAATTTGTCTAAGACTATAGTTATATGTCTACGGTGTTCCTCGGCTGTACTTAAAATGTAAGAGCTAGCATCTATCTGATATGTGGGTATCGTGGTGGGGATGACATTCTTTGAGATCCAACTAGTTTTCCAAACTATACATGTGACAAGGTATCCACATACAATGGGATTATTAAATAACTGGCTTTGAGTTTCTAATCTTGACTTACAAGATCACAATTCTGGAATCTTTCAGGTTTGTGTGACAGGGTGAAACAGTATAGTTAGATTGTAAGAGTACTCACAGGTTTCAGGCAGCTGCCCACAGATCGCATACATATGTGTCACTATCCACAGCTGCTAGTATATAGCCTAGTGCGGGAACTCCCTGGGGTTGAAGCGCTTGACAGAATAAAGGAAGCTTTGAGGAAATATGGCATTCTGGGCACATCTGAAAGTGAGGCTACAAAAGAGCAGAAGCAAGTTGAAGCCATGCTTGCAAGGAGAGTCACGGTTATCAAAGGTAATTTTGTAAGAATGTAATTCTGAAGACAAAATCAAGAACGTCTTATTAGACGTCATTTAATCAGGTTTAGCATTTTGTCAACAAAGAACGATATGAGTCAATTCAATGAGCTCCGAAAATATTTTTATTTGTGATGCATTTGATTTCCTTTTCAAAAGTCATTTCAAGCTCCTTGTAGTATTTTCTGTGTTTGTGTCCACAACTGCAGAAATGAAACAATACGATTCCTATTCAAATAAAAAAAGAGTCCTTCAGGGTCAGTAGGACATTGGAGTTGTATTTGTCACACCCCGAAACTCCCTGATTTCTTTGAAAGAACCAATGCCAGCTCCAGTATAAATCAACTTGTAAGGTTGTCCTGGGTTTTCATATTAGCAGAAATTCTGTAATAATGCGATATTTCCTCGTCACTTATTACGTTTTCTGGTTTACCACCCAGCTAACGTGGCTTTGATAAACCTGGGGATGAGTGAGGAAGACTACACGTACCTCTGCACCGACATCGACTTCATCATCCACACTGCTGCCATTGTCAACCTTGCCTACCCATATAGTGTATGTACCCTATGACGCCACCATCCCATAGCCTACTGTTATAGAACTTTAGATGGCATGTCGTTTATTGATTTGGCAACAATAAAAGAATATTCGTGTTTGTTTTCGCAACACTTACATACTAATTGAACATACAGAGGGAAAGTGAACAAACTAAAACGTTTTTCCGATGTAGTAAAGTTTTATTTACTGTTTTAATGTTGTACTAAGATCATTAGGCGATGTTCTGTAAGTAATAGTGTCCAGTGATTTCACAACCTGATCCCGTTCTTAAGACAAGCATTGGTTGCTGAAGACCAATTCTAACCCAGATCTTCACATGCTTGATAAAGTTTAAAATCAAATTTTTCAAGGTCAGGTATGATCAACCAGTGGTTTTATAATACTGATTATTTTCACTTTAGTTTGAAATGACTACAAAAGACATTATGTCTGCCCCGAGTTGATTGTTCACATATTCATGTCTGCTCAGGCTCTCCATGGCCCCAATGTCCTGGGCACTGCCAACATCATTCTGTTTGCCTGTACTGGAAAGGTTAAACCCATCCACTATATCAGGTAAGTATATAGCTTGACTTGTGTCAGAATTGTAACCCAATCTGCGACTCGAAGGATTCGGAATGAAACTCTTAAAGAGGGAAGAAGACTGGTACTGAAAATGGAGGGTCGTAATCAGACAAATCCGGGATTTAAAAACACGATCAGCGAATCCAGACATAACAAAAGTCTACAACTCTGTATAGCAAACCGTGGCACTTTAGAACACCAGGTCTGTGGCTGGAAACATTTCTTTCTGTCGGGATCAGGTAGACCCCAATAGAGCTTACTTGCTCCAAAGGTAAGAATGGTTGTGCAGATGACTGTTTGTGACTGAAACTACACTCATTTACTTTACATCATTACAATTAGCATGCAATGTGTGAAGCCATTTCTAGTGCCCCCACCGTGATCTTGCTGGGATATGAACCATACTCACCACAGCAGGCAAATAGTGGACATGTTTCTATACTGAACAACGCACGTAAAATGGTCATGACAAGTTTCGTTCATGGTGGTAGAGACTGTTGGCACCTCCTGTCTGACGTAATGAGCATACGGATTACCCACAGATTGTACCTCCACTCGTCTCTTGTGCATGAGCTATTCGTGGTAAGGGTTGTCGTACTTTGCAAGTGATCAACTCATCCCTTTTGGTGCTGTGGTGGTTTCAGATGTGGTGATCTCGAGGGGGTGGATACACTGTCGCACCGAACGAAGTCTGCAGTTACACATGCGTTGTGAAATCCATTTGTCCTATCGAAATATTACGTTAGAATATCAAGAAGGAATAATGCCATCACAATCGCATTTGGCAATGGCATGTACTTTTACCGGGATGTTTTCATTATTGTGAGAGACTATCATTACGTTTTCACCACCCAGTCCGCAACTGTTCAAAGTACGGTGATATTCTTAAGCTACGACACCCCATAACCCTACCGACGCTACCGAGTGTGTGTGCCTCCCCTTCTCTCTATGTTTTAGTTAGTGTTATTTCTTATAAACAGCACGTATTGAAAAACACACTCCAGGTATGTATAACTTAATCTGAATGTAACCAAAATTCACAGCGAATGTACATTATATGTCAGAGGAAATGACATATTGCATATTGTATGTGTGGTGGGTTGTATAAATAGTGAAACACATGATGAATGAATTAAAACAAACGGGTGATGTTGACCGAAAATGAGCCCATCTTGTGGTGATCCTTGGACGGCCGCTCCGAGGAAGGCCATCTTTGGTCTGTGTACAGCATGGTTATGTGTACGTCGAAATGACAGGCAACGTTCTGGACAGACACTCCAGCTTCCAAACGGCCGATAGCATGATTTCTTTCAGTTTGAGTCAAACGTGGTATTGTTTAACAGGGAGTGATAGACCCAACCTTTGTGCACCCTTATACCAACCAATGAGGGTGACAATTCGTGCATGTTCGATTTCATGAGAAGTGTGTGCGTGATATCCACATTTTCATTGGTATGGTGCGTTTTGGTGATTCCTTCTATTGATGTGTTTTTACTCACTATTAAGAACACCATCATGCGTCACTACATGTCCATCAATTTAGGGTTCCGAGTTTGTTTTCTTTGTGGATAAATACAGTCGTTCTGACACAGAACGTATTCAGCATTATGTAATGGATAATCCATGCAAACACTGGCATCTCCTTTCATGTGTATGCATCCATGATATGCTAACGATAAGAACTTTCATATGCACATTTCTAATGTGAAACAGCTTAATACTTAATATGTAAGGAGGTGTGGACAGAGTAAAGGATAGCGGTTTCAGCCAATCAGAATCAAGAATGTATCACCCTGGTAAAAAGCAGCCTGGAGTTTGGAGACTTGTCTGATTTGTGCAACCAATCGTCTGAGCTTGTTCCAACCATTGTTCTGGTTCCAACCAATGGAAGAATCACAGATATGAATTTGGATTGATCCTGTCGTTCTATTGTGGTGTTACATTCCTGTATTTTCCTGCATGGTGCATGGTGATATTGTGTTTCATGTATGGTTAATGTACTATTGTCTACAAGACATGAAAGTCAGTCTGCATTTTCTTCATTAGAATACTTACATTTGACCTCAAAACATGCTGCCAATAGCAGAGACTGAGAAGACTGACCTATAATTATAATACAGACAAATGGTGTTTTTTGATTCACATTAAAATGTAATTTTAGCACAGATGCAGTTTTCCCAAATGGATTAAAAGATTGCTCAGAAGAAGATGATGCATCGAGTTACCATGACGATTTGGAAGACGGATATTCCCAATCTAAATGGGTTGCTGAACAATTGGTGAAGAAAGCTGGAGAGCGGGGCCTCCCTGTTTCAATTTACAGATTAGGTAGAGTTATCTCCCTTTACAATTTAATCTGGAAACTATTGTCTTTATTTTAAGCAACAAAATGACTCCAAGATGCACCCCTTCAATGTTAATCACTTTAGAAAAAGCCAAGAATCACAAGTATGCAGCTCCATTGATGTTTACATGTGGAACGTTTATATAATTATTGCAACTCCTTTAAGCTGAGTGCTTGTTGCTGCAGGTAATCTGTCTGGTGACAGTCTAACAGGACACTGGAACCCTCAAGACTTCACCTTGCTGGTGCTGCAGGCTTGTACAAAACTAGGAATGGCTCCGGAAGTGAACTGGAACATGGAAATGACACCCGTGGATTTTGCAGCCAAAGTCATTGTTAAGATTACCCAGAATCCATCAGTAATGGGGAAGACATTCCATGTCATCAACACTCAACCAATCAAAGCAAGGTACATGCAAACAGACACTTAATAATCCCTTAAATTGCATGTATTTTTATGTTAGGAGAAAATATATACTTTGCATATTCTTTAGATCGTATATGGCTTGGGACATGGGTTGTACCTGTGTAGTGATCATCAAACTTTTAAATGAGTGATCCAAATTAACTGTACTCTTCACATATAGGATGAAGTTTGGTTATTGTCATAGTTACGTGTTTACCTCTTCCAAATTTATGACAGGTATGATTTCAACTATTATATCGTTGACCTCCAGATGGGTGTTTGAATGGATGCACGGCCATGGCTTTACCCTCAAGTTTGTTCCCTTCTCTGAATGGCGTAATGCTGTCCTGGGGCAGTCAAACGGTCACAGTAACCAGTCAAGTCTGCTACCTCAGCTTCTGGACACATACATTAAGTGAGCAATTCTAAAACACATTTTATGTTAATTTTTCTTTTTTCTGGTACAATTTGTAAAGAACATTTGATCAACTGGTTGCATGATTTTCTTGATAATCATGAAATAGATATATTTCGTTGTGCATTGTTACTTATAAAATGATGTCTGTGGATTATTCGAATCTTTGATCATATAGAAAAATATGAATGACTGAAATATCTACAACAAGATTTCTGGTTTCTATTTGTACATGATGGTGTTACTTGTACCAATCATCAACAATAAACTTCTAGCTTCCCTTGCCAAGTGTCCACCTTTTGGGACACTGTTGGGTTCTTCATGTTCCAGGTGTTACTTCAAAATACTATTCAAAGATTTCAGGATTAACTGGTTCTTATGGCAATGCATGTCTTTAGAAAACGTTATCTTGTTGAAATAATTTAAATGGTTCCTTAAAGCTAATAAAATGAAAATTCAGATACAATATACAGTATACTTTGAATAACATATGTCAAATTTGTTGCATCAGAGTAAAGATTTGATTTCAAGGAGGTTGTTTATTTGAGATATTCAGCTTGTATATTAGACTAATTCTTAAGCTTCCATTATAATTCAACTCTCACTATAGTATACATTTTGAACAATTTTCTAATTCAGAACATGTTACAAAGATTAATAAATGAGCATTAGCTTGCCTGTCAATAGTTTATTTCCTTTCATTATTTTTCAGAGATGCATCCTTCTTTGAAAGGCTGAGCACTTACACAAATGACAGCCTTCTGTCCATGCTCTCGCAACTTAGTCTTTCATATGCCTACACAGACAGTGTCTTACTCAACCACTACTTAACCAAGCTTCTCGACAAGAAACTTATTGTGAAGAGACGTCGGAGGAGGACAACTACAGGTAATGACAGAATCTCATACAAGTAGTGGTAGTGTGGTAGCTGTGTGGTTAAAGTGTTCATCTCACTGAAGACCCTGGTTTGAATCCCCATATGGTTACAATTCTGGAAGCCCATTTCTGGTGTCTTCCATTGTGAAATTGCTGGAATATTGCTAGAATCATTGCACTCACTAAAACAGCCAGTTTCTTTCCCAATTAGTTTTTGAAATTTCAGTTTACAAAATCTGACTGAACTAAGTAATACGTTGGTCATTTGGCAGAATAAGAAATTATAAAGAAAAAAACAAGAGAAAAGATGATTTTGTTGCCTAAATAGCTTTTTCATTTTTATGATTTTGTGGAAAAAAGAAATGATTTCTTACTAGCCTCTGTCCAAAGTATTCTTATGATATCATGGCTGTCTACAATCATAGCTTGGTCATCGTGACTTAAAGGTTATGCAACACAATAAGCTAAGTCACAGCGCCTGAGCTCCTGATTCCAATTTTGAAGGCTGTTATATCAAAATTGTGAGGTAACGCTAGGGTACCACCCGGTAGTTGCGGCATACGCTAGGGTACCACCCGGTAGTAGCAGCATATGCTAGGGGACCTCCAGGTAGTAGCAGCATATGCTAGGGGACCTCTAGGTAGTAGCGGCATATGCTAGGGGACCTCCAGGTAGTAGCGGCATATGCTAGGGGACCTCTAGGTAGTAGCGGCATATGCTAGGGGAGCTTCAGGTAGTAGCAGCATATGCTATGGGACCTCCAGGTAGTAGAAGCATATGCTAGGGGACCTCCAGGTAGTAGCGGCATTCGCTAGGGGACTTCCTGGTAGTAGTGGCATATGCTAAGGGACCTCCAGGTAGTAGCATTATATGCTAGGGGACCTCCAGGTAGTAGCATTATATGCTAGGGGAATTCCAGGCAGTAGCTGTATATGCTAAGGGACCTCCAGGTAGTGTCAACATATGCTAAGGGACCTCCAGGTAGTAGCGACATACACTAGGGGATCTCCAGGTAGTAGCGGCATATGCTATGGGACCTCCAGGTAGAAGCATTATATCCTAAGGGACCTCCAGGTAGTAGTGACATACACTAGGGGACCTCCAGGTAGTAGCATTATATGATAAGGGACCTCCAGGTAGTGTCAGCATATGCTAAGGGACCTCCAGGTAGTGTCAGCATATGCTAGAGGACCTCCAGGTAGTAGCAATATATGCTAGGGGACCTCCAGGTAGTGTCAACATATGCTAAGGGACCTCCAGGTAGTAGCATTATATGCTAAGGGACCTCCAGGTAGTGTCAGCATATGCTAGTGGACCTCTAGGTAGTAGCGACATATGCTAGGGGACCTCCAGGTAGTTGCGGCATATGCTAAGGGACCTTCAGGTAGTTGCGGCATATGCTAGGGGACCTCCAGGTAGTAGCGGCATATGCTAGTGGACCTCCAGGTAGTTGCGGCATATGCTAGTGGACCTCTAGGTAGTAGCGACATATGCTAGGGGACCTCCAGGTAGTTGCGGCATATGCTAGGAGAGCTTCAGGTAGTAGCAGCATATGCTAGGGGACCTCTAGGTAGTAGCAGCATATGCTAGGGGACCTCCAGGTAGTTGCGGCATATGCTAGTGGACCTCTAGGTAGTAGCGACATATGCTAGGGGACCTCCAGGTAGTTGCGGCATATGCTAGGGGACCTTCAGGTAGTTGCGGCATATGCTAGGGGACCTCCAGGTAGTAGCGGCATGCGCTAGGAGAGCTTCAGGTAGTTGCGGCATACTCTAGGGGACCTCCAGGTAGTAGCGGCATATGCTAGGGGACCTCCAGGTAGTAGCGGCATACGCTAGGGGACCTCCAGGTAGTAGCGGCATGCGCTAGGAGAGCTTCAGGTAGTTGCGGCATACTCTAGGGGACCTCCAGGTAGTAGCGGCATATGCTAGGGGACCTCCAGGTAGTAGCGACATAGGCTAGGAGAGCTTCAGGTAGTTGCGGCATATGCTAGGGGACCTCCAGGTAGTTGCGGCATATGCTAGGGGACCTCCAGGTAGTAGCGGCATATGCTAGGGGACCTCCAGGTAGTAGCGGCATAGGCTAGGAGAGCTTCAGGTAGTTGCGGCATACTCTAGGGGACCTCTATGTAGTAGCGGCATATGCTAGGGGACCTCCAGGTAGTAGCGACATAGGCTAGGAGAGCTTCAGGTAGTTGCGGCATGCGCTAGGGGACCTCCAGGTAGTAGTGGCATACGCTAGGGGACCTCCAGGTAGTAGCGGCATATGCTAGGGGAGCTTCAGGTAGTTGCGGCATATGCTAGGGGAGCTTCAGGTAGTAGCGGCATATGCTAGGGGAGCTTCAGGTAGTAGCATTATATGCTAAGGGACCTCCAGGTAGTGTCAGCATATGCTAAGGGACCTCCAGGTAGTGTCAGCATATGCTAGGGGACCTCCAGGTAGTGTCAGCATATGCTAGGGGACCTCCAGGTAGTAGCATTATATGCTAAGGGACCTCCAGGTAGTGTCAGCATATGCTAAGGGACCTCCAGGTAGTGTCAGCATATGCTAGGGGACCTCCAGGTAGTAGCATTACATGCTGTGGGACCTCCAGGTAGTAGCGACATAAGCTAGGGGACCTCCAGGTAGTGTCAGCATATGCTAAGGGACCTCCAGGTAGTGTCAGCATATGCTAGGGGACCTCCAGGTAGTAGCAACATATGCTAAGGGACCTCCAGGTAGTAGCATTATATGCTATGGGACCTCCAGGTAGTAGCGACACACACTATGGGACCTCCAGGTAGTAGCAGCATATGCTAAGGGACCTCCAGGTAGTGTCAGCATATGCTAAAGGACCTCCAGGTAGTAGCATTATATGCTAAGGGACCTCCACGTAGTGTCAGCATATGCTAGGGGACCTCCAGGTAGTAGCATTATATGCTAGGGGACCTCCAAGTAGTGCCAGCATATGCTAAGGGACCTGCAGGTAGTGTCAGCATATGCTAAGGGACCTCCAGGTAGTAGCATTATATGCTAAGGGACCTCCAGGTAGTAGCAGTATACACTAGGTGACCTCCAGGTAGTAT
Organism: Haliotis asinina; assembly: GCF_037392515.1. Taxonomy (NCBI): domain Eukaryota; kingdom Metazoa; phylum Mollusca; class Gastropoda; order Lepetellida; family Haliotidae; genus Haliotis; species Haliotis asinina. Next base: position 85,520,671 of record NC_090281.1, read on the forward strand.
CATTATATGCTAAGGGACCTCCAGGTAGTGGCAGCATATGCTAAGGGACCTCTAGGTAGGAGCATTATATGCTAAGGGGCCTCCAGGTAGTGTCAGCATATGCTAGGGGACCTCCAGGTAGTAGCAGCATATGCTAGGGGACCTTCAGGTAATGGCAGCATATGCTAGGGGACCTCCAAGTAGTGGCAGCATATGCTAGGGGACCTCCAGGTCCCTGTAACAAGTGTCTTTCATTGACTGGTTTATTTAGAAATACACTGAGGTCTCATTGTATGGTCAGTTTAAATAAGAGATCTTTTATGGATAACAACTTCTTTTATTGTGTATGATGTGGCGTTTCGGTATGGATTCATATACTGAATGAATACTGAAACATCACATTGTATAGAATAGAAGAAGTTGTTATCCATGAAGAATGTTTATAGAGATGTTGGGTTTTGTAAATACAATCATGCTCTCAGCATTTGTGTTCAATCCAACCAACCAATACTGAGATGGCGATCTATTGCGTGGCTGGAAACAGTCATTTGTCCATTAGTACAAAGCAGGAGTTGAAACAGACAAAATGAGTTCATCACAACGCTGGGGTGAAATTAGTGAATTGTTTGAACTCTGATTTTGTGGGGGTTTTGCATTTAACATTATTTTTCAACTTTATAAGTTTATTACAATTAGTAATTTGCTGTGACAAAAGGTATAAGAAATCTCCCCAGAACCAGCAAAATATATCACTGAAGTCTTCAACATATTTCAGTACTTAGGCATCAAATCGCATCTTTGCTCAATGTTTTTAAGAATTATTTCAAGATGTTACTCAAGGGTGATGCAAGTATGTGAGAAGTTGGAAGCTATTTAGGATCAAGGATGGTATTTAGGAGAGGGAGACATCCCCATTTGCAGGTAAGGTAGTTCTGACTTTGAAAAATTCATCACAACTACCTTTCAGCTGGGCATGAAAGTATAACTTTAATGTCTTATAAAATATTTATAGCATAATGTACTTATGTAATACCTGTGTAATCATATCTTAAATGTATGATCCAAGGACTAAACGGGCCACTAAATCCAATGTAAACCATAACACCATAAAAGATATAAGTTCAGTATTCACTAACAGGGCATATCAGGGACAATGTGTTTAGTCAGATAAAGGGAAGTAACTCTTATTGTAATTTTTTTTTTTTGTCAATGCTGTATGGGACACTGTTTAGCTGGTCAAATTCATGTGCTGAGCAGTGTGGTAGATTCAATTTCATCCAGTACAACAGACGGCATCTATCACGGTTATTAGCAAGTGACACACAGAGATGGCTTCTCAGGCTTCATCTGCAAAGGGTTAGAGTGATTTTAACATAATAGTTCTGTGTTCATTGTGTAGTTTATGTATGAAATTGAGAATACTATATTGGGAATACATTCAGTGATGCTAAATATTCACTAACTTTCAGGATTAGCACACTGTTGATAATATTATGTACCTATCAGGACACTGTTCATATAGTAATGTATTATATCTCTTATTCATAATATATTATGTTTGTAACTAAAGTGATTATACTGTACTAATGTGATTTAATCCTATCCAATGCTTTAACCTATCCTTGCGTTATGGAAAGTTATAATGTCTTGAACTACTGGAATCTAAGACACATGGCATTTAGTCCTGATAGTGAGCAGTGTGTGTTGACTTATCTCAGATATGTTTCATAATAGATAACAAACTTGCTAATACCGTTTTAACCGTAATAAAGTCCCACAATGATTAGGAAACTGATAGAGGGATTATGAATGTTTTAGATATTTAGCTATTTAATAGAATTTCACTTAATAAACAAATATAAAGTATCTGGACAGTGCCATGCAACAGCTGCTGCTTTTTGATATAAGTGTGCTATAATAATAATATTTAGTTACTCAGGGGATGGAATTAATTTATGACAAAAATGGTAATAACATACTTCTTGTTTATTCAGACATACATTGTGTTATGACTGGTGTATTTTTGTGGAGGAAATGTAGTCTAATAATTTGCTTTTTACTTTAAACGTTCAACATTAATTTTTATGGATTTGTTTCTGAAGAGAGGGGTATTTGATGGTTCAAGAAAGCAGAAAATTTCAAATGAGGACTAACAATTGTTTTTGCTTCGTTAGATTTGCTGACCTTAAAAATTCACCCGATCATCATTTTTTTATATCAGTGTCCTTACCATATTGAAATGAGACTCTTCCGATTATCCTGTATGATGTGTTATGTTTCTGGGTGCGGTGTCGATTGTCATGTTTGTAGTAAGGCAGGAACAACTCAAGCAGATGATACTAGTAGTTTAATCCACCATGATAAAGTGATACATACTGATATGCCACATAGCATGCATGATAATGATAAAATATAGTTCCAACTTGATGTACATACATTGATGTAACTATGCATATTATCACATGATGCAATATACATATATGTGCACACTAGTGTGAACTAAACACCACTTTAGTTGTTCTGTCCTGCTGAGGTATTTAGAATATCACCTGAAAATCTTTTGATATCAAATAGATCAATATGATTTGGCATAAAGTTCCAAATATTTGAGGCTTGCTGAGAATATTTTTATTCTTTGTGAACAAGTGTTGACATATTTGATATTAGAAGACGTGATTGTGAGTATCTGTTTATCATAAAAAATCATTCTTCATTACTTTTCAGTGAAAAATGTACATCTCTGAACACAGCACTGCCATTAGACTTGCAGTCCAGCAATGCTATCTCATTGTGACGTCATCAGTTTTTTGACATTACAGCATTGTGAGCCATGTGATTTCTGACATTAACGCATTTTACAAACTCAGCTGTCAAAATGATATCTCCTAGGAGATATTGTTTGATCACAGTTTGGGGCCGAGCTGTCTGAGGAGCCATACTAGTGATCCTGTGAGCTTGAGGTGTCTTGATTGAACCTCAAGACTCAAACCTGCAATAACTCCTTGTGCCTAGTGGCTGCAAGAATTGTAAGCTACTGATGGAGTTGAGACTGATAATATGATATGCCATTGAGACTGTCATCCAGTGATAGAAGGAAAACATACCAGTCCCTTCAGCATGTACTAGTTGTGTGGATATGTGCGATATACAAATATCCTATAATAATAAAAAAATGATAATAATAATAAATCATGCTTCTGTGGACATGGATACCCTATTTTGACACAGAATACTGACTCTGAGATGACCAGCCCTAGTTCTGCGCTGTTATCGCAGAGCCTGAAATAAGTTTTTGAATATACTGATACATAGAGGCATTAATATGTATGATATCATGTTAATTTCATTTGGAAAGGTAATATTTTCATAGTAAACAATAAAACTACATCTGCATGATAATCATCATATTTTTTTCATTCTGGAACAGGAACAGGTGCTCTAGATGGAAAGGTTGTCATAGTGACTGGAGCATCGTCTGGTATAGGAGCAGCCATTGCATTGGCAATGGCTCATGAAGGTGCTAAGGTTGCTATGGCAGCAAGAAGAGAGGATAAACTGAGGGAGATCGAGAAAAGCATGGCGGAATTTGGTGGAGTTGCAATTTCTGTTAAGACAGATGTAACAAAAAGAAGTGAGGTATTGACAAAAAGAAATTATTTCTTTAATACCGCTTTGCTCATTGGCAGTGACATAAGTTAGAATAACGGAAATAGGTGAAGGGTCATAGATGAGGTCACGTTGTGAGCTCACGAACTGTCCATGACCCAGAAGTTATTGAATGTTAATTGTAAAATTAGCATATATGCTAACATGACTATACTGCAATTATATAGGATGCATTTCTTTAGCATCAAAGTTTAGATTGCCCTGACGGAAATTTGGGTTGCATCCTATGGACACACAATATTTGAAAAAAGCACATCCAAAACGTACTAGTGTGGCCTAAGTTCATATAATGCAATAAATATTGTTATTGTTGGCAGCAGTGGCAAAAAAGACTATTACGTGAATCAGTTCATTTGGTAACTTTCGATTTTGTTTTTCCCTCTTGGTTGCAACTTCTCTGTGGTGCCTCATGGGCATTTGTTGGTCTCCAGTCATAAATAACAACCAGACTGGTATGACATGTATCATTGCTCACTGTATCAATCACTGGATTATCTTCTGCTGGCTTAATACATACAGGTCCCTGTGTGTGTTAGACAACCCAAAATTTCACAATGATTCTGTGTTATAGATGTGATGTTTGTGTATTGAGGTTGAAGAGCTGGTTAAGCACACCGAGATGACGTTGGGCCCCGTGGACATCCTTGTGAACAACGCTGGTATCATGTACTATACTCTGATGACCAAGCTGAACTTGGATCAATGGGACACGCAGATAGATGTCAACTGTAAAGTAAGTGCTGACTTCACTTTCAGGACATTCTGATTCTTTGGGGTCAAATATGTCAGAAAGGTCACAGTGTGATGCACATCACAATACTTAGGTCATGATGCAATATGCATCATGATATCATATGTATCACAATACTCATATCATGATATAATACGTCTAATAATATCAAACTCAAGATGCAGTACATATCAGGATACGTAGGTCACAATACAATATGTTTCTTGATACGTAGGATACGATACATATCATGATACGTTGGTAATAATACCCTATGCACCACAGTACTTACCTCGATACAAATTTCATGGATCTCATCAAGTTTCGTGAATCTAATCAAATTTAATGGACAGACTATGAATATGTCAGAGCAGGCTTCCGTAGAAAAGAAAGCTGTGCAGTAAAAACATTCATAATAGCCATTTGTTGTAGCAAATTTGAAATGCTGATTTCATTTCAAGTTAAACAGTCATAGCAAATGTATCGCCCAGTATCAATACAAAGGAAACATATCATATGCATGGAAGTATTTCACCCCTTCTGATTATTCAATGTACTATGTCACTTGTAAATTCTAATACATGTATCGTTCACTGATTTGCTGCCTTAGCTGAGTCTGGGATGGGTGTTGCCATGTTCTGCTCTCTGTTCACAAAATTTTCTTTACCATTTGTGAAATTTGATTGTATGTGTACTTTCATATCACATCAGTGTCACTGAACTCAAATCAAAGCTTTTGAAGCTCTTTATTAGTTTAGGGGAAGGTGTATCATAATTTAAGCCAGTGAAACACTGAAAACGGTTTATTAAATTAAAAGATAATTCTCCATTTCTTCATTAGTCTAAAACCTTTCCGGTGACTTTAATGTTTTTATTGTGTATTTAGAACAACATTTTCACCATTAAATATTAAGAGCTGTGATGATACAGAAAATTCACGATACAATACATATTGCGATATCTTGGAATGATACGATATGATTAGATGTACATCATGCTATCTTTAGTTATTTTCTTTACAAATGTATATTTTGATATCAAGTAAAAGTGGAAACTTTGGACGTAACTCACAATTTCTAGTGACAATTAACAATTTTGAGGGTCAACAATACGTATTATGATAAGAAAAAAAGTATTGACATATTTATCATCTGACAAAGTATCACGATTATAGATACTACGATATATCGTCACACCTCTATTAAATATGTACCAATACCCAAACTGTACTATACATTGAGTTGTATTGGTACAAGGATTAAGTAGCTATGTACCAACTTACCCTCTGTTTGCAGGGAGTGACCAACTGTATTGGTAGTGTCCTAGATGGGATGGTGAAGAGAAAGAAAGGTCACATCATCAACATTTCATCTGATGCTGGCAGGAAGGTGACAATTTAACTGAATGAGATATTAAAGTCATTAAACTATACCCAGAGGCTTGAAGAACTAAAGTATCATGTCACTTAATCTGCATTAGTGGAGTTCCCTGTTTGCTCATACCACCATTGATATGGGACTACTATGATAGAAAGGGCCTTCTACACAAAGACATACATTCAGGCATCAAATAAAAAAACACAGTATTAAGGGGATACCACTGGATACCATAACAATTCATCTTGCTTCTTGCTTCATACAGGGATTTCCAGGTCTGGCTGTCTATTCAGGTACCAAGTTCTTTGTGGAAGGAATGTCACAAGCTTTGCGTCATGAGGTCAAAGGGTTAGGGGTCAAGGTCACATGTATCCAGCCAGGAGATGTAAAGACAGAACTTCAAGGTCACACAACTGATGCTGAGGTACAATGTCTTAGATCTCACGTCATTTGTTTGTTGGAAATTAAGATGAAGACATGCTATCAAGTCAATTGACGTACAAATAAAAGATTTCTGTAGCGTTCACTATGTATAATGGAAAAGGTTGTTTTGAGTAAATATCTTTATGACACATTTTTTGCCTCTATTCATATTCAAATTCTGTATTCTTGGTAGTGTGTAACATCCTATATCATCCAGCGTAGTATTCACCTGGTATTATCAATAACCCCCAACCAATTTGCCAACTACTTTTTGTCTCGGTTTGCTGACACACATATTATTATTATGTCTAACTATAACCATCCAAACAAATTTCAATGATCAGAGATATTGATTTTACATATGAAATTTAGCTATTGTGGCAAGTCAATATTTGTGGGGAAGCAAATCTCTCCACACACTTTGCATAATGTGTGAAATGTCTCTTGTGTAAATCTGTGCGCCTTCAAGAAATCTAAAGTATTGAGGGAATGATAAATTATATACAAACTGGTTAACTGGTTTCTGAAACTAGTTATAACATAGTTGTGGATATTTCCTGGACATGGGAAAGTAAGATGCTTTATGGATGATTTGTTTGTTAGAAGTGAGTATATAGTGATGCAGAGGATACTGAACAATCTTCAGTGTAATACCAATTTTATTAAACAAGCTAATGATTTGGTATCAAATGAGTGAAATCAGATTTAATACTAAATATTTCATAAGTTTTATGAAAAATGTAAATCTCAGGAGCAAATTAAGTATTCTGTTTATTACTTTTTAACATGAATTGGTGGAAACTGTTTATGATGTCCCTCTGCTTTCTGCAAGTCAAGCAAGGTTTTATCACACAGTGGGTAATTACATTGTAGATTTGTAAAACAGAGAAATCTTAAATGAGTCAGTAATGAAAGGTTATTCCTGGTTATATGCTTTAAGTAATATTATAACACTGTCAAGGATTAGGCCCAGGGTATTTATTATTACACAGTAGAAATATACCCTGGCTTACATGGGATGGGTGTGTAATAAAATAACTATTCAGCATGACCATTGCAGGCAAAGGCCCTTTATGACATGAGCGAGACAAGTAAAGTCCTGGAGCCAGAGGACGTTGCCCGTGCCGTTGTGTTTGCAGCCTCACAGCCTGAATATGTTGGCATCAATGAAATCCTTGTGGAATGCCGAGAGGGTTGCATATAAGGTATGATCCATTTGAATTTGTAACTAGTTCAATATTTCTTTCAGTGGTAGATTGGCTATTCTCAAATATCACATGATGAGTAGACCATGTCTACTTTCTTTCCTTTCTGAAATGTAAAAACAAAATCCAAATGCAGGACAACTTTGAAACAGAAAGGTATTATTAAATTAACAAAGTACTCATAAATGTTTTCGTAAGATTGTGTCAGGTTCAGGTGAACACATGCCTTAAAACTTTGAAAAAGTCTGATGCCTCAGTCTCAAGTATTAATCAGAATGACCTTGACCTTCCATCTCAGTTATGAACTCGGTACAAGTCATGATTATGAAGTTTTGAGTGCATAAGCTTTCAGGAAATGCACTTCAGTTAAAGTGACCTTTAACCATCAGTGTTGTCCTGTTACTTGTAAGATCATCACTTGTTGTAAGTGTAGCTAATGTTAATAATATGGAGTCCCCATATCCTACCAATAACACGTTCATGATCTCACCCAAATGTTTCTTTAGGAAGCAAATTTGAATTTTTGTAAAGATTGTTTTTTTGTGCTTTCAGGGCAGTAATGATGAAGCATGAAGGTCAGCATCATATTGATGGAGGCAGCCTCCCAAGATTATAGACGTTTCCGCTATCGTGAATAATCACAACTCAGGGATTTACATTGTTACAGTTTCTGACCCACAGAGGCCTCCTAGAGATGCAGGAACACTTTCTTAATTATTAAAGTTGGTTGATGTCCATTCTCCATGGTGTTCAATTTTTATTATGGTGAAACGTGAATGAGTTGATGTACATTTCACATTGATTGCTTTGTTTCCGAGGGTGATGTGCAATGTGATATGTCCATTAATTACTGTGTGATGTGCGCATGTGGTAATGTCTGTTATCCCTCAGCAATACTGATAAACAATAGGATCATCTGTTTTTGTGAATGCTTGTGAGACATTCCAACATGCCACACTTAACCTGCTGTGCCTTCATTTGTAAAAACATTCATGCCTGAAATATAAGCAGTATGAGGAAAGACCAATTTCATTTCTTGTTTTACGTATCCGCCAGACATATTTTTTAAAGAGAAAGAAAAAAATGATAATATTCCCTGCTAAAAAAATATACGCTAATGTTTTATTGGCCAAAAGAAATTATTTGTCAAATTGTTTTTACACTTCATAAATTGCCAAAAGAAAAATCGTTTTAGTAATTAGAAGGAATGTAACTTTGGTTATTTTATTTATTTTTCCCTCCTGCCTGTAAGTTTTTGAGGACAAAAATCAATGAAACAAAAAATGAAAATTGGTCTGGCATGAAACATATTGTACATCAACATTAGAACTTGTATTAATTATCTTCTCCCAAATAGTTCATTAATCATGTATGAAAATATATGTTATTATCTTGTACATATTGCCACTATTTTTGTTTAGTACTAAACAGTGTAGATACTCATCTATGCGATGTTTTTCATGATAACTTGTGGAACTTGAGGTGTAGAATTTTATGTCTGATACAAGATATATGGGTACAGGTTGTGATTAAAAGTAGGCAATTCACCTGAAACAAATATGCATTGAACTGAATGTGACTACTGATTGCAATAAAGCAGGGCTTAGTCTATAACTACTTTAATGTTGTCAGTGTTGTGATTGTCTGAAACCCTTCTTCGTTTTCTAGTAGGTAGATCATCAATCTGGGACTTGTTTCACAGTGCTATGACTGTCGTATCTCCTATATTTAAGGATAGGGTGACGCTAGTCGTAACATTTTGTGCTTTGTGAAATAGGACCTATGACACTGTGAAGATGCTCAACACTATTCTTTGTCGTGGCAACATCTTTAAAGGTGTTAGTTTTACTATACCTTGTCTGGCATTGCCATTAAGGGAGCAGAACAAAAACTGGCCCGCTTGAAGTCCGACATCGTGTCTCAGAAAGGTGTCCTTGTGAAAATGCATATACAGTGAGTTAGTATGGTTTTCTGACACTTATAGCAATATCCCAGCAATATCCCAGGAGAGGTGGGGCGAGGGGAGACACCAGCAATGGGCTTTACCCAAAGTACACATGTAGAGAACTGAACTTTGGCATGACGAGCAAACACTTTATCCACAGTGGAATAATGGTGGGTATTAATTAATGTCTTCATGTCATGTTGCTGTAGTTTTGTTGTGTCCTTTGACAGGATTAACAGGTAAACAAAACAAACTTTGATTTTATAAAATATTTAATTTGCATAGCCAACAAAAAAAAAGAAAAACAACCAACATACTGAAAATGGAAAAGACAGATACACAATACTGTTACATACATAAGATAGTCAGACATAACCTCACTAATCATTTCAAGTCCTGTTTACCTGTTTCTGTTTTATAAACTTTCTGGAACCTGTATGGATACGCTTTTCCAAATAGAATATGTACACCATATATACCCACAGATACTAGGTTTCCAAATAATTGTGATAAATCATCATGATTATATTTTCTTTATACTGAATTTGAATTTACTACACTCTAACAACACAGTCGAAGTCCTAATATAACTTATCAAGTTGAAGATATTCCTATCAAAGTTCCTGTAGTACAGTTTCTTGAAATGTTTGTAGACCAGAACCAAACAGAAAAGTATAAATATGATACGAGACAAAAACATTCCATAATAAACAGTGGCAACAAATCAATAATACATTGTGGAAACGAATGATGCAGGTAAGTTGTTCAGGATTAATCAGCATATATCGTCACACCAATATGACATCTACCCTGGGCTATTCACTGCCATAACTTCAAACAGGTTGTTTAATGCCACACTCCGGTTTTCAAATTTTCTTGTTATATGATGGCAGTGTGTGTATAATTGAGTCTGAATAGACAATCCAGTGATTGATATATTGAGCATCAATCTTATTAAATAACCATCAGATTAAATTTGACAGGTGTCTTTTATGACTGACACAAGCATTATGACCAAAACTTATTTCAGTCTGTTGTATTCCATTTCTTATATAACTGAGCAAGGAGGACACAGCACACATAAAAATATCCCCTCAAATAATTGTGACTCTTAACTTAATTCAGTATACAGTCTAAGTTAATTTAGGCTTAGTATTATTCGTTATACTGTTTATACTGAGTCCCAAAAAACCCTGGTTGAAGGTAGTGTCAGCTAACCTTTTCAATTGACCAATTTTTCTGTACGATCGCTTCCAAGTGATGCACACAGAAATGACACAACAGTGAGTAAACAGTCGTAGAAAATAGCGATTTTGTCAATATTCAAGGATGTCAATATTCAAGGATGTCAGCTTGCAGAAATATTAGCTAATGGTAACGTATCAGAAAGCCCTCAACGTATATACTGCAGGACAAGTATCTGTGTTTTACCCTGAATTTTTGTTTTTTGAGAGAGGGCAGTGTCTGTAATCAGGGAATTTTGTAAGTCCCGCCAAACCCTAGAAGTAACTGTTTTCTGATTGGTTAAATCTGTTTACCCTTCTCACAAATGACTGGATCGTCACAGGTCATTCAAAGGTTAGCTGACGTGACTTACTAGGGTTTGTTAGACTCAGTATAGCAGCATAACAAATAATACTGAGTCTAAGTGTATATAGACTGTTAAGTATAAAACTCGGAATGTTTTCTATTAATTGACAAACCCATTACCATATTACTACCTTTGACAACATATATTTACAATAAGACAAGCATATGGATGGCAACTGCATACTTATTTGTAACACAATGTTTCTGAGCCACTTCTTGGATGTTCTTCAGGTAATGCAGGATATTGTATCTTCACTTAAAGAAGGGGCAAGAAATGACCCAGAAACACTGTGTAATACAACAAATAAGAAGTTGACATTCATATACTTGTCTTATATATTCACAAACTCGAATAAAGAATCTCATATATCTACAACCTGAACGTCCACAAAGAACAGTATGCTTAATTTCTTGTCATGTATCAAGGGCTTGTAAACGGCTAGGAGTATAACATTATTTGGGTACCAAAGTATATTTCAGGGCAAAGAAATTCTGGTGCAAAATCCAGGTGAAATTGTTGATTCTAAGAGAGTGTGCTATACCTTATGAAATAAGCTGCGTTGGTGAACGAGGCCAGGGTATTTATCATAACAGCGTGGACATATAAGACACTGCATACACAAGGATGGTCAGATGTAGGCAACATTGTGTACAGTTCATGAAAAACATTATGAGCAAGAACATCTTGCTTGAGAACATTTTTTTCACAAATGGCAATGTTTGTTGAAGTTTTGAAAATAGCTGAGGAAGGACACTGATATATCATCTGATATGTCAGGCAGAATAAACACCTAACATCATTAAGTTGAGACAGGACAGATATGTTAAGCAAGATTCGGCTAAAAAATAGCATAGGCAATATTTTAGCAATACTTAAAAACATTGCTGAACAGCATAGTGTGCTAAGGTGATGACCATTTGACAGTTTGGTGGGGAATAAGAATGTCTTTGTTCCAGAAAAATTATTGAAAAACATAATTTGGCCTCTGGTATTTAAGCCCCAAATATATCATTCTTGCATCCCACTGCTTGTCCTGATAAACTGTGATGTTAATTTCTAAAAACAATCTGGTTTTCTTCCAGAGAAAAAAATGCATGTTTTGAAGTTTTGAAAAAGCACTGGCCCCAGGAGACTGTTAAATGGTGGATCCTGAAAACGGTTCCTGTCATCATTAAGCAACATAATAAATTTACCTATAAAACAAATAGACAAAACTGAAACACCAGCATATATAAGAAACAGAAGTGCCACATACATGTATTGCAAGGTTTGGTAGCAATATAACCAAGGTAATATTTTTTTGATAGTATGGTACCTTCAGAAACAGTTTCAGTGAATCACAGTAAACATTTCCATGCGAGGGACTCTGCTGGAATATCAAGACCGACACTGGCAATCAGTGCTTAATGTGTTCATACACATCAATGCACACGACTAGGTACTACACTCAAGTGTCTTATGGGGTTGACCTGTGCCGTAACGACTTGACATGAGATTGTAATGATTTGATTGGATAAATGATGTCCTCTCAGTTAGGTTGTGATGAAACTGCTATTTTCATTCACAACTAACATTCATGCATTCTACAACTTTTACTTCTTCAATTCTGTTAGAGAGTTTGTTATAATAGTTCAAGGCAAAAGTGTACTTTATTACATTATACGTGGTAGAGCGAGCTGAATTTCTTTTCTAAGATGCCAAGTTTAATACTTCCTAAATTCAATTATGATTAATCTTAAGCAGAAAACAAACTAAAGAACATTAACAATAATTGCTCAGGACTAACTGATGCACTGTTGCATTGACATGTGTGCCCCCTACGTTACGATGCATGTTATCAGAAAAACATAGGATAAACAGTTTGATGACTGTTTATGTTCGGGCTATATATCTTCTCTATCTTTATTTTGATATTAAATCTGTGATTAAAGAAAACCAAATGGGGCAGTATGGACGTCACATTTCTACTATTAACAAAAGTTTAGATCAGCTGACATCCAGATGGGGTGCAGTTGAGAATGTTGTGGTGACATCAAGCAAAATTCATCTGGTTAATATTGAATACATTCAAGATCTTTCAAAGGAATAGAAAATATTTGTATAAACTTAAGTCCATTAAAGCTGTCCTGGTGTCTCATGAATTTATGAAATTTCCAAGTGTGAAAATTGGTATAGTGCTTTGGAATGTCTGCTGAGCAACCTTTTCAGCCAATTGCACAGGAGTAAGAAACAAAATTTGTACATGCAATGACAATAACAAACGACATCCAAACACCAGTAGCAAAAACAATAATGGTGGAAAATATGGCACATCCTGGAACTTGGCAATTAACTGACTTGACTTAATGTTGACCTCTCTGTCATTTACAATAAATGAATTTGATGATGGCCCTCACAAAATTAATGTTTGACTGGATCCTTTCATGAGGCAAAATTGTCAGTGTCACCATCAGGGAGGTCACCAACAAAATGGTCAGTATTTACATCAGTTTATTTTCCTTTGTTATCTCACATAATAACATGTAAACATGTAAAGATATGTTAAGTCAAATACTGTTATTGATCGATACACACATCAAAGGACATTAGTTTAGTACATTGCAAAACAGTTGTTTCAAGATGATTTTTTACAAAACCAGCCCTCATGATTTATATGTTGTATTTATTATATATATAACAATATATATCACTGCTCCATTGTTTGTAACCAAGAACATTCTGTGGGACAAAAAGGAAATTACTTGTCTAGTTCTAAAAAGGTATTTGCTCTTAAACACATCATCCCATGTCCCTTCATAATATCAAGGATGTTGCAATTACATATTTTGTTCTATGTAAGTTATTAATGCTTTCACAACATAAGACAAAGGTAATGAAACACTTTGATTTGGTATTGCATGATATCAACATGGGACGCCAACAAATACGCCAAGAACAAAAATGAGGCCATTTTGGTATTGAGGTACAGGAATATATGTGGAGAATAATTTTGTATTTCGCCTTTTCGCTCAGATACTCACCTAATCCTTACAATTTGTTTCTAAATGCTGCATTCAGAGGCATTCCAGCAATATGCCAACAGTAAGTAAATAATCAGGTCAGGACCAGACAATCCAGTGATTGACATTATGAGCATTGCTCCATGCATCTGGGACATGATGATATTCATCACAAGTCAGCAAGTCTGACCATCAAACCCTGTTAGTCGCCCTTTGAGTTGGTAAAGACCAATCCTACATCCCCACTGAGTACAATTTACACTGATCAACCTGGTAAGACATTTGTCAGGGCATCCAACTCATCATCCAAGGCAATAACTACCACTCTATCAATTAAAATACCCTGAATTATTCAGGGTGCTCCAAGGTCTAAGATTTTGATAAATTGATGAAAAAATTATATAATGAACATCCAACCTTTGTATCTTTATATCTATACCAACAAAGGAAATAGCACTACCGTATATCACCATAGATAAGCTGACCTCATAGATAAGCTGACTCCTAACTTGACACTTAAAATCAGTCAAAATGGTATGTTTAATACATACCTCGAAAAAAGCCTTCTGATCTTTATAACTTCAGCCTGGTTTAATAAGACCATTTATTAATATGTCCTCAAACTAGGTCAAAACGCCTTGTAAGTCCATTGTTTCTTGTCCGTGTTCTAAATCTTCCATGCTGGGCAATTGAGTGAGTCTGTAAGTGTCTGCCGTTGTTGCCACTAACAGATGAGACAGATTATTGAATTTACAGTCATAAATCTTCAACACATGTTATTTATCCATAGTTTATGTTTTGCACTTTACAAATAACAACAACAACAATAATAATTGGGAGCACATAGCTCAAAATTCCACACACCGTATTCTTATAGCACTAACATTTTATAACTATCATTATCCTGACCAATGAATAGTCAGCCACTCTCAGCTTCCTGGAAACTGTTACATATTTCTTTCAAGAGACACATCTTGAAATGTTTACCTCTAAGTATAAAATGGTCATCAAAACATACATCCAGTCTGCAATAAGTTAGGTCATGTCTCATATACACCGAAAAAAAAATATTTCAACTTTTTTAAAACCATAATCAAAGTTATAATGATGTATCCCCACTTTCAAAAACATCGGATAGGTCAGGCTATCTGCAAATAACTCATCAGATTAACCATATCTGTGTATTTCAAAATGTTAGGCAATAATTCCATCATCCAGACAAAAACAAAACAAGCAATTATAGGACTACTCCACTTGCATATAAAGCCAGGCTGCCTAAAGTCAACAAAAACTTTATTCCCTCGCCTAAGAAGTGTACCCCTTATGTATATCAACATGACAACTGATTCTCCTAACTCAAAAAAAAAAAAAAATGCTTAAACGTTCAAGTTAATCATCACGTAATTATAAAAAGATATAGCACCCTGAACTTCAAACAAAAGGGCAATCATAATATTGCCATGAGATCAGCTAACCCAAACAAATTTGTTCCCCACCACAAAGTACGCATTTATCTAAACAAATTTACGTCAAGTTTTCAAATGGCACTTAGAAGTGATACACATAAAGGAAAGAGTGTTTATGTATGTCTATTTCTTATTATGATAAACATGATGTTTCTGAGGATATCCCTATTCCTTCATCAGGTGAAAGAATGAGTAAGGATAAACTCCAAAACATTGTGTTTGTGATACTTAAGAAGTTGACATTCATAAAACTTTCATACTTAAAATTTTGTCCATTCTTATTCAAGGAAGTCTTAACGAAAAATAAACAGAGTGACACTACAAAAAGAAGGGGGCTTATATCTGTGTCATGGAATGGGTTGGTGAAAGTTGCATGCACCTGCAGGATGTGACATTGTTTAGCTGGTAGGTCGTGGAGTCAGCCCAAAAGTCTCTGGTTGGAAGAAATGAGTCTCAATACAGTGTACCATATCGTTCAGCTCCTGTTCTGCTGCATCCCGGTCCATTCTGAAGGTCAAGGTCACATTTGACAATCATTGCGTTAATGAGGTTATCATGATAGAGAGCAACTGCTGAAGTCTGAACTAAATCCATGCATCTGTCATCTGACCTTGACTGTACAGCTTAAGCATGAATACATCAAAATCTGTTCAGATGCCAATAGTCAGTTCAAAGTCACTGAATTCAGACAACAAATGTCAGTAATAACTTGAAAATCAGAGTTAAACTAGTCCCAATTTAAACTGTTCCAACCTGAGTCTTCAACATGATGACAAACATTTATCATACCCCACTACCCTAAGCTAAATGACCTACCCTGTAGTAGGGTCCGGTTTGTGCTCAGTGTAGTACTTGATTTTGGGTTCGGTGCCACTTGTCCGTAGAGTGGCCACACAACCATTTTCAAATGTGAAGGTGATCATCTCAGACGACTTGCTTGTTGGTAGAATCTGGAAGTCACTGAGATTTATCATGCAAAGCTGACAAATACACATTGCCATTTAGAAAGTGATCAAATATAACATGTGGTATATTTGGGATTATTCTCAGGAAAGTAGATTCCAGTAGCTTGGAACTCAACCCTCCACCTCAATTCACATCCCGATATGTTATATTTCGGATTACACTTTTCAGTAAAATAGATAGTCCAGTACTGTGAAATTCAATCAGTAAAAAGTACTGGAATATGTCATCGAGAGAATGAAATCCAAAATATATCTCAAAGCTATCATATTCTTTTAGCCATGTAAAATTATCAATATCACTATGGGGACACCTGAAACAGGGAATGCAAGGTCTCCAATATGACAAGGGGATGCTGAACCTACAGAGTACTTCCACTGCCCCTTAATGTGAGAAAAAACAGATGACTGAAATCAAACCGATTGGGATCCAAACAAACATTGGTACTTTAGACACCCTGACCACCTGCTTCCTGTTGTTTCCTCACTCCTCCTTGTGTCAGAAAACTCTGAGTTTGGGCACGTATCCTGTATTTGCTCTCATTGTCTACCTAGGTTTCTTTGACGTAAAGCTGACCCACAATGATATGACTGAAATACTCTCCGAAGAGTTAAACCAAACTCACTCTGCAAGGAAGGAAGGCTTGAAGGATTGATGACTGGAGCAGACCCTACAAGAAATTGTGTTTGTTGTTTTATGCTACACTCAGCAATATTCCAGCTATATGGCAGCAGTCTGTACATAATCAGGGTCTGGACCAGAAAATCCAGTGATGAACAATCTACAGTACTGGGGATCAATGACTTGTGTCAACAAAGTCAGCAAGCCTGACCACCTGCTCCCATTAGTTGCCACTTTTGTTAAGCAGGGGGGTTGCTGAGGACCAATTCCACTCTTGTGACAAGCAGGGGTTGCTGAAGGTCAGTTCCACTCTTGTCACAAGCAGGGGTTGCTGAAGGTCAGTTCCACTCTTGTCACAAGCAGGGGTTGCTGAAGATCAGTTCCACTCTTGTGACAAGCAGGGGTTGCTGAAGCTCAGTTCCACTCTTGTGACAAGCAGGGGTTGCTGAAGCTCAGTTCCACTCTTGTGACAAGCAGGGGTTGCTGAAGCTCAGTTCCACTCGTGTGACAAGCAGGGGTTGCTGAAGATCAGTTCCAACCCAGATCTTCATGGTTGCTTACAAGAGCAAGAACTTCCTGTTATATTTCTGAGGTATACTCACTGGAACATTGTCTGGTCGGCTGTTGTCGTATCCCTTGCCTGTTAGGTCTCGAACATATTTGATCTTATATGGGCCACAGCTTGATGGATACTGAAAATATACCAGTGTGAATTAAATAATATACATAAATTAAATAATATACATAATATTTCCAAATTTGGCTATTATGCTTGTGAGTTATTTTCACAATGCTGTGCTGTATGGTAAGTCATCAAGTGAAGCTACAAAGCAAAAGTAACATCTAAAACATTGTTCCAAATATCATCAACTAGAAATCATAAAGACTAATCATGGCAATGCTATTCAGCAATGCCCTGCTATGCAAAAGAAAGTGCAGTGTATTGGAAAACTTAAACGCTTATACTAGTACTGGTATTGACATATGTATCACGATACCAAAATCTTTAATTCTAACACTAACTATATGAAACACATTAAGATCCAAACAAAACCATTGTACATGTGAAGTACTTTGCCAAATTCTGACAATGGTTTTCAAAGTTCATTCAGAAATGAGATAATTAAGTTTATAAACAGACTTTGTGAATATTAATAAAATGTGAGCCCTATGTTTGACACAGTTCCTGATGCAAGAATATCTGAGAAACTTTCGAGAAACTTCATATAAACTTATGCATATATTTTGATTATCAAGCAAAAGTAAGTCTTTCTTGACAGATATTGCGATTCGGCAATATTCAAAGTAACGTTGCCCATTTGAAGTAATAATGTGATTCACATACTAATTTAGATTATGGGGCATAAGGGCTCACTGTCCCCCATGACATATTGTTTGATGTTTAACTACTCACTCAGCAATATTCCATCTACATAATCTATAATGGACTTTGGGTAACAAATCCAGTGGTCAACAGCATGAGCATCAATCAGTGCAAATGGGACATGAAGATATGTGTCAGCAAAGTCAACGAGCATGGCCACCCATTCCATTAGTCGGCTCTTATGACAAGGGTTGCTGAAGACCAGTTATAACCAAGATGTTCATGATCTCTCTCCATATGAAGAACATAACTACCTTTCCTGGACCATCAAAGTTACGGAGATTCTGGAACATTTTGGCGGTGATAGCTGGGTCATAGCACAGGAAGTAGGAGTTTCGAGACAGGTGATAACCATATCTGAAATTAGAATATGAACGGTTGGGTAGATCTGGAGTAATTAGACATATTTTCAGCACAGTTCAAGTTTCCAGAGAGACTGCCAACATAGTTTTGACAAGACACTCATTAAGCACTTCTGTTGTAGGCAGGTGAGTTATCTATATTTTGCATAAAATCAATTCTTAATATGATATCCAGGCTACATATATAACCTACTCGTTGAATATCTCTCCCAGTTTTTCAGCCAGAGTTGAGTTGTTGTTATAGAGGTATGTTGCCATCTCTGCAGACACTGCTGCAGCACTGACCCCATCCTTGTCCAGAACCTTCGTGCCACACATGAACCCTGCACAACAAATGCAACAAAATATACACACAAATACAATCAATATACAAAAACATACACACAAAACCAGTACAGCTCATACACAACCAGTACAACCCACACACAAATAAAAAACAGTACATTAGGAATAAGTACAACACACATAAAACCAGTGCAACAGATACAAAACCAATACAACACATGCAAAACCAGTACAACACATACAAAATAAGTATAACACATACAAAACCAATGCAAAAAAACCCACAAAACCAGTACAACTCATACAGAAGCAATACACCACACACAAAACCAGCACAATACATACTGAACCAATACAACACACACACAAAAGAGTTGAGCACACACCAAACCAGTGCAACACACACAAAATCAGTGCACCACACATAAAACCAATACGACAAACACTTTGAACCTGTACCACATGCAAAATTAAACTTGTCCAATACACACGTAAACCCAAAATAAGTGAGTTTAGTTTTATACCGTTTTCAGCAAAATTCCAGCAATATCACTACAGGGGAAGCCAGAAATCGTCCTCAAACATTGTAACCTATGGGAAATTGAACCTGGATCTTGGGTGTGATGAGTGAATGCCAGTGGGCTAAACCACCTCCCCAGAGAGGGTAGGGAGTTTGGAGAGGGACTGATCATGTTAACACTCACATGAATTACAATTTACAAGGAAAGCTTAATCTGATCAAACAACGTAACAAGTTGTCTGAAAAAAATGTCAAATGACAGGAATGGACGTTAAGTGTGACTTACCGATGGCCTCTTCGAATGCAAAGATAACATGTTTCCCATCATTCTGTCTTTCACAGGCCTTGTTGGCAATCCACTTGAATCCTGTCAAGGTTTCCTGCAGGCAAAGTTCCAACTGAGTCAACAGGTCATCAGTCATCTTGTTACATCAGTTAGGGAGTATAAATGTGCTGTATTAACACAGGAAATTAACCTACATGACAAAGAAAGTGAGCATACCTACAAAAGTGAAAAGGTTGGTTAACCTACACCAAAAAGTGATTTGATTAACCTGTGAGAGGGTCAGTTAACCTACAACAGTGAAGGTCAGTTTGCTTGCAACAGTGAGAGGCAGTGATTGAAATAATTTTTCAACTCAACCTGACAGCCGGGCTGGTGGCCCATAAATGTTGCCTACCTATCTTGAGAGTTGAATGCCCACCTTTCAGTAACCCTCTCTTTGATTGGTTCTTATTGAACCATGTGACTACAGACATCCAATCATAGCATAGCTTATTAAGCCAGCTAGTTTTAGTGTCCTATTGCTTTCTTCACTGGCTGAAGAGTTGTCCATGTATAATTATGGAATATTGTCGTAGCTTTCATTCATCTTTCTTAAATCAAAATATGACATGACAATTAAAATGGACTGGTCATCCTGATAGCGAACTGAAAGTAGGCCACCCTTAAAAATTTCAGCCAGACAATCAGGCTGGTGGAGAGAATTTCCAGGCAGCCCAACTCAAAATTTACCGGCCCCCGGGCAGACGGGCAGGCCGTTATTTCGATCACTGGTGAGAGGGTGAGTAAACCTACATCACAAAGTGCGTGGGCTAACCTACAACAGTGAAAGGGTCACTTACCCCATAACAGCTAGACACTCAGTTAACCTACAACTTCATCACAAAGAAAGTGAGTAAACCTGCACCACATAGTGAGTCGATTAACCTAGAGTGAAAAAGTCAGTTAACCTACACCATAAAAAGAGCGAGTTAACCTACATCAGTGAGAAATAACAAGCATCACAGTGTTAGTGAGTTAACCTACATCAGTGAGAGTTAATCTACATCAGTGTGTGAGAGTTAACCTACATCAAAGATACACCCCTCTTTTCTTGCGATGGTCTGCAGGATTTTGGAGGAAACTGTACTTGCCACCATACAAATATCACTATCTGAAATGATAAACCATAGTTAGAGCTGACAGTAAGATTGGTTTGGTTGTTGTTGAATGCCACACCCAGCAATATACAAGCTATAAGGTGATGGTCTGTTAATATTCATATCTGAGCCAGAAAGTCCACTCATCAAAACTGATCTACGCAATTGGGATATGATGACGTGTCAACCCAGTCAGCTGGTCTTACCACCAAATCCCGTTCATTGCCTCTTTTGACAGGCATGGGTTTTACTGAAGAACAGTTGTAGCCCAAATCTTCAAGGTTCGCAAGAACTGAGTAACTACGTCAGTAACAATCAACCCAGGGACTCATTGTTATGTGAATTCACAGCTCCAAGGAGTGAGCAGGATTGTTTATAACACAGAGAGTTGACATCAGAAATGCACTTCACACATTACCATACAAGGAATCAAACCCACGTCTTAAGCATGGTGAGAGAACACTTTAACCACTTGGCTACACCACCACAAAAGCCAGGACAAGAAAGTCACAAGCCTCCTGTGATCATCGTGATTATATCATTGCTAAACATGACCAAATCCATCAGTACACACCTCACTTTTGACGATTACTTACTTTGGACATCTGGATGACTTTTTCTGAAGGCAAAGAGACTCCACCACCCCAACAGGGCCCCAATCTCATTCCCTGTGAAGATCCTCCACTCACCACTGAAACACATCTCTCCTACTTACAATAAATCTGTACACAAAGTAATCCAACTCTGAAAATACACTGATTCTTACAAAATCTTCAGCTAACTATATTACCATTTTCATTTATTATCATTAATACAAAGTACATGTTTACTCCACCTAATCATATAGACAAATAACAAGTCAACTGTATTCCACACATAAAGATAAGAACATATATATATCCCTGAACTCCACATTAACAGGTTTCCCAATTTTGCTAGCCAATCACGCTAGCTATGCCTGAAAATTAACAGCCCACAAAATATTCACTAGCCCCCAAATCAGAATGTAGAAACAAAGCAATATATTACAAAAAAGTAAAATACCATCATTTATAAGGCCATAATCTTCCATGGCTCAAATGTGTATTACAAGTTAACAAGTCATACATGATAACATGTCAAAGAGAGTCATATATTTAAATAATGACGCCATGAAAATTCAATAGTCAGTCCGGGCCTGTGCCTGTGGTGAGATACTGGTCCAACCAGAAATTTACTAGGAATGAGCAAGTGGACCAGCACTTATTTCACACACAGCTCTAAAGTTATGAAACACAATGCACATTTTTATCCCGGACAACCTATGCTGCCTGTGAGGCACAGACTTTTTATCACCAGGTACCCATCTTCTGCATGGTAAACAGAAATAGTTTTTGATGAACTCACTCTCCAAAGGTGAGACCACAAGTCTCAGTATATATCATGAGGAGAAAAGCCTCAGTAAATAAGTGAAACTTTGTGGCTAACCAGTTCTTCTTTTTTGTGTAGAACAACTGTGCAAGAATCATCTACATAAACACATCATGATGTGCAGTAATCAAAATGTTATCCTAAGTTGCAGGCCTTGTTATTCATTATCAACTTCTAGAATGGTGATCAAACAGTAACTGAAAATGGCTCAAACTGCCCCAGTCAGCAGTATTCCAGTTATACCACAGTTCAATATCTATGTTATTCACCACCTACCTAGGCTGTTTCTCAGCTATTGCCAGTCGGTCTGCATCAGGGTCATTGGCAAGGATAACGACACTTCCATTGGCATCTGCTGTCTGCATTGATAATGTCTGAAACATCAACAGACATCAGTGAAGCATACCATGAAGCTTTAGTGATTCAGATTTTTCAAGCTTAGCTCAGTGGCTGAGTGGATTAGATCACTGACTTTCTGAGCTGGCAATTAAGATTTGGATTTGATTCACGGATGGGATTCCACCAAACACGTACTTCAATCTGTACTTTTTAGAGAATGTGTAATCCCAAATGTAACTTTTTTTTACATTAGACCACTTTCAATATGGCATTGTGTATTCATAGTTCAGAAGAGTAGTGGAACCCTTACTGAACTCATCTTTGTGTTGTACTTGTACCAGCTGTTAAAACTTGATATTCAAAGTCGAGACATATTGATGCTGCAGGAGCATATACAGAGGGTTCTGTGATTAAAGATCCGTGTACTAACCAAGGCTCCCTTGCCCTCCTCTGGGTTGGGGTATTTCACTGTGGGAAACTCTGGATCTGGCTCCACCTATAGGAAATACAACCTCACTGGTGAAAATATGTCAGACCCAACATTGACAATCACGACATGATATCATCATATCCATTATAAAATTAACTTCATACTGATTACAATACATCAACAAGATCATCACGCAGCCACAAATATGTCAATTTGTAGCATACAAAATCTGACGAGCAATGAGGAAGAAACCAAGTCATTTATATCCTGAATTCAATTAAAACAAATACCTGTTCTTTAACTGGTACAGGAGGAGGAAAGCCGAACTTCTTCAGAGACTCAGATGTGAACTTGTATCCAACACCATGCATGGCAGTATAGGTGAAGGTCACTTTGGAGGACTGATTCTGTTCTCTAAACAGAAGGTATTCAATATAAAGGTCTAATGTTCTGGGTGTACTCAGCGATCTTAATGCTAAGGCGACCTTTGTCTTGGTCAACATTATTGCACTATCGCTATCTTCACGCATGTGCACTGTACCCTTGACGATCTGGTTTAGGATTGTTTTTCTGGAAAATACTTGTCATAAGAGGAGACTAATGTGATCGCTGTCTTAGTTACATAGGATTACCTGAAATGACACAGATGATGCAGATCTTTGTTGTACAGATCATATATCTCATCATAGGGATCCTTCAATAGCTTGCTGTTAGCAACACAAGATGTATCCCAGGATGTTGAGAAAGGCTCAAGATGTTCAGTGATGGATGTGGCAATACCTTTGTCGATCGGAGAAATGATCTACAAGAAAAGTTCAAGACTGAGTGAGTTGGACTTATGACGCTTTGGACAGTATTTCAGATCTTAGGGTCATGGCATGTCAGTTCATGAAGAAAAGTACAAGTGAAGTCTGAAGAAGTCTACCAGTCTGATGAAACCCATAAGTGTGAGTACCTGCATGACAACAATGGCTAGGTGCCGACTATCTTGGAACAGTTTAATTGGAAATGAAGTGAATGCACAATCACAAACAAGTCCAGTGAACACTAATTGTGATAGCTTCAATGTCTAGGCCACAAGAGCACATTAACATTCAAGAATATCATGAAGAAAACAATTAAACAGACTGCTTCACCTTGAGTTCAAAACATTGTCTAGTGTCCTTGCTGTGCTAGGTACAGTCAAACAGTGTTATACCCTTTACACTACCAAAGACAGGACAAGACACTATTTAGGCCAGACCAATTTTATTTCTTGTCTTATGAATCCACCTGTCATATTTTTTTTAAGAATAAGAAAAAAAATATATAAAATTAAATCTAAAATATTTTAAAAATAAACATGTATGTATATATACACAACATTTCTTAGAACACAACATTTCTTAGAAGATTGTATTTTGCCAAATATACACTTCATAAATTGCCAAAAGTAAAATACTTCGAGTATTTAGTGAGAATATTACACTGACTGGTGATTATATTTTTATTTTTTTCCCCTCCTGCCTTTAGGTTTTGTGAGGACAAAAATATTAAAAACCCAACAAATAAACTTGGTCTTGCCTTATTTGGTAATTTAGGTCTCCAGACAATATCACAATGATATTAGCAAATCTTAAAAGCTGTATATACATAAATAGTTAAAGGTAAACTCATAAGCCCAATCTGATACTTGTTAACCTCGTCCGATGTGCCTGTAATCCCAGTCTGTTACAGTGAACAGTGAGCAAAATAGCCACTGGCCAGCTTGCCTGTGGCTAGTAAAAATTCAGCCAGTCCAGTAAATCTCCACTAGTTGAACTGGCTAGTGAATGTCCATGGGGTCATTTTGTAAATATCTATTTGCTTTTGATGGCATTTCACCTTTTAGTAATCTTTGGCTTAGTTTCTCCATTAAAATGTGGGGCGAATGAATTATTTTGTGGGCTAGTAACTTTCAGGCATAGCAAACCCAATTGGCCAGCAAAATTTGGAAACTATTTTGCCCACTGTCCATAAACCCAAACTGTTACTTGAAAACCCTGTCTGTAACCTGTTAACCTAATATGATGAGCCTATAAACCCAGTCCGATAAACCTTGCTAATTACCTGCAAACTTCACCTGTTACCTGACCCATCCATGTATGGCCAGTCTGTTACCTGTAAACCTCACCTGTTATCTGACCACCCCATGTATAGCCAGTCTGTTACCTGCAACCCTCACCTGATACCTGACCACTCCGTGTATAGCCAGTTTGTTATGTGTTCACTGAGCGAGTTACCTGAGCTCCATTTTTCCAGTATACTTTGTAGCCGTTGTCTTCCTTCGGGTTGTGTGAGGCAGTGATCATGATCCCACAGGACGCTCCATAGTGCACCACAGCATACGGCTTGATGTATAGGAACACACAGTTAGAAGGGTTCTTGTGGATACTTACATCACATTACTGCCTCATATACACCATGGTGAGGAGAGGTGAGGTGAGATGCTGCTTAACATTCTACATGAAAATATTCGGCTCATATGACGACATATGTGTGTGTATGTATGGCTGCTTGTAATAGCCAAGAATTAAGCTGGTATTATAGTGCCAGCTCAGGAATGCAGGAATATGCCACTCAGACACATCGTACTGTCAACCAGTTCTCGTTGAACCCATTAATGCCGAGCGCCAGACAGGGACCAACAAGTGCCATATTTTAACATCTTTTGGTTTGACATGGCCAGGAATCGAACCCATGAACTTCTGCTCTCTGGGCGGACGCTCTAACCACTACACCATGCAGGCAGTTTTCTTACATGTACACATAAACAAGATGAAACTAAGACTTCAAACTATTTCTACTACATTTTTAGCACGAATGTTCAAATAAATTCTGTTTCATATGTTTTTAGCACCAAATGTCAGAACTACAGAACTACAGACATTTCTTTTCTTATGTAAATAATAAAGTCTGGAACAGACAATCCAGTCACCTCTTATGACAAGCATGGGTAGCTGAAGACCAGTTATAACCTGGATCTTCATGACTCCTGAGCTAACCATGCTTGTACAGAGAAGCAACAAAATATTCAGGGAGGTAAATGCTCAACTTTCTGAACACAGGAGACTCACCACATATGGAGTAGGGCAGATCTTAGAGTACTTGTAAACCGGCACACCTTCATTAATACATATAGTTGCTACCAGCTCACTCCACCTGGGATAACAGAAGAGTAAAGTGAGTTTTACATCCACTTACAATAGTTTTCTCAGTGATCACACGATGATTGTTCCTGGAATGAGTTGAGTTATATTTGCTATGCTGTTTTTACACTACTTGAGAAATATATGGAAAGGTGCTTTTAAGACCCACTGAAAAATAATCATAAAATAAGGAGTTTGCCCGCTCCAGGTTGAAATTGGTAGGTAGAGGCAAACCATTTCGACTAATTTGCCGTTTTCGAAGAATGGGTGACAGCACAGCAAATACAGTTCACAAAACTGTTGAGGGATCTGGTACTGCTGTAGAAAGTGTGTCCTGATTGCTCCAGGGTTTGTTTCTCTTTGTCGGAAAGGAAGAAATGGGGACACTTTTCTAGTAATATCTCCAAGTTCTTTGTCCAACTTGGTCTTGTTTTGCATTTGCAATTTATTGGGCTTGCGACATGTGGTACTTCCTTTTTGTCACTCAAAGCAATGGTAATGGACAAATGACCCGATTGTAAGAAGGAAGACAAGAAGTGTACTGAACCTCTTCATTGTATTTTTTCCTCTGATTGTATCAATTATTTTTTCAGTGTGTCTTAAACCCCCCCTTCCCTATACTACTGTTTGTATACCTTGGCAGGCAGAAATGATAAATCCTCTGTAAGATGTTATGTAAGGTGTACTATCCTTGATATGAACATGCAAACTATTGGGGACTGATGATTCAATGTTAGACTCTGTGAGTCTGGGTTTGATTCCCACCATGAGACATCATAAGATTCAAGCACTCCAAAAGTATGAGAATCCGTGCTTAATTGAGAAAAATAATTCCAAACATAACATATGTTACAATCGACCACTTCCTCGGGAATGGTGTGTTCACAACTTTTAGGCCATGGGAACAGTGACAATTTACATTTGTACAAGGGTACATGATCTGCACTACCATTGTCAGACTTCTACTTTTTGTTACAGGCATGATGGCTGAGTGGGAGATTAGGCGCCTGGGGTTCACGTTTTTTGAGTATGTGGGGAACTGAACCTGCATCTTTGCCAGACGAGTGAACGCTTTGACCATAAGGCTACCCCACTGTTCCTATTAACAATCTTCTACTATGCCAATCAAACCAAATGAATCATTGATATACTCAGGGATGTTGGTTGTTACTGACCTCTGGCTGTTGTACCTGGCATCATATCCCACTACCAGACCATTCTTCCTGGCATCTGGATCTGTCGCTACAAGGTACTTCACTAGACCCTGATGAAGATGATTCCAAAATTATGACATGATTCACTGTGAATAACAGTTTAAAATCCACTAGCCTGTCTTCACAGAAAAAACTAAAATTGTTTTCGACAAGCAGTAAATTACCTGAGGGTTGTTTTCACCAAACAACAGTGACAGTGACCATTTTGATATTTTCAAAAACACACACAGTGGAAACTGTCAAAACCAGCAGCAGTCCAATTCACCAAGCTGTCAATATCGGCATTAAATTCCAGTCCTGTCTGTGGCTATTACATTTACCATCATTTAAAAACTCAGCAATGTGGCAGCTGTCAATTACGGATCTCAGAAATGACATGTCTGAATGTGTGTTTATACAGTAAACAGCACTGTTCAATCCGTCATGTGGCGAGGAGTAGGACGGATGTGTATTGTCACTAGTTAATCCTTGAGTTGAAACTACATGGTTAACGACAAAGATAAGTTAATCTTAGTTCAGTATGGGTATACTTGTACTACCATTCTACAATCCAGCATGCTGTCTAAACCGGATTATTTCTTCAATCCTGATGAATGCCAGTTTAGACAGCTTCCACTGTATTTTATAAAACATTACGTAAAAATTACCTATCGAGAAACAAGTGGCTAGTGCACATAAAACAGACATAGGTCAACACAATGTAAACTACTACAGACATCAACAACTGATCTGCTTAAGAAGGAAGGGACTTTAAAATAATACTACTGTAGACTCAATTCAAGTTGTTTCTTAATGGAATATTTGAATGACAAGACCTACTTGTGTAGCTTGGATGATCGTGAGATCATTCATCATAGAGTAGCCAGCTCCCATCCGGGCACGAAGGCCTAAAATATGGAAGGAATATGGTCTTTGGTCACATGTAGTCTTTGTTGTTTACTACCAAATGCAACAGGTTCAAAAAGTTCTTACATCCCAGCTAACCAATGTCTACCACCAGTAATATACAGATGCCTTGTTGTTCCCATCTCCCCAGCATGTTTCATCATGCCTATCATCTTGACACACTAAAAACATACATAAAACATTTTCAGATAAGTTTCAAACTGAAAAAAACAATTAATTGATCAAAATTTAACACACATAAATTGTAGTTCAAATTCAGAATCATCACTGATTTCAGCTACCCCATTTTCATGCCTGCTCTGCTCATGTTCATGTCTGCTCTGCCTATGTTCACATCTGCCCTACCCATTATCACATCTGCTCTATCGATGTTCAAGTCTGTTCTGGCTATGTTCACATCTGCTCTACCCATTATCACATCTGCTCTACTGATCTTCAAGTCTGTTCTGCCTATGTTCACGTCTGCCCTACTCATTTTCACATCTGCTCTATCGATGTTCAAGTCTGTTCTGGCTATGTTCACGTCTGCCCTACACATTATCACATCTGCTCTATCGATGTTCAAGTCTGTTCTGCCTACATTCATGTTTGCTCTGCTTATGTTTATATTTGCTCTGCACATGTTTTCAAGTCCTCTGCACAAGATCATGTCTGCTCTGCCCATTTTGATCTGCCTTTTACATGACTACTGATCTTCTTCAGTTGATGGTATATGCCTCCTACATATGCTTTTTAACAGTTTCAAATTTACACGTCATATCTGCACTTTAACAATTTTACAAACCTGCTGTGCCAAACTCCATTCTCTGAAGCAGGCGTTTCTTTAACTCATCAACATTCTTCGCCACAGCCAGTTTTCGGATCTCTTCACGATTATCCTCATTCTACAAAAAAAATACTTAAGTACTAATAGAAGCACCTGTTCAGTTATTTTCTGTCATATTCAATAATCACATCAGGATGTTATTCAAACTTTAAGTTTTAGAAGAAAATGTTGGCAGTCAAACACAAAACCTTTTCAATTACAGCTTACCATGCTATTTTACATCAGAGTATCAGTGCTAAAGACAAGGTTCTGTTAAGCCTTGCCTGCAGCTGCCAAAACATTTAAGCTACCAGGAGCTCAACTGTGACAATTTTCAAAGATTATTTTCATAAATCAATGTTATGAGACATTAATGAGGGTCTGGATGCAACACAAGATTCAACAAGTATTGTCACTAAGGTGACATAATCCCCCGCTGCAAATTATCAAATCAAGCTTTATGCTGAAACCTTGAAAGTGTCACAATGACCTTGAAAATGACACGAAGGTCACCAAAATTTACTGAGCTCTACACCATCAGTATATGAAGCAAGGTGTCAAATATGAAGAAAATCCAGCAACCTGTTCTTGAGATATCTTGCTGACATGCTAAACATTTAGGTGAACATGTTGAAACCTTCAAAGTGTTCATGAAACCTTGAAAATGATGGGAAAGTTACCAAAATCAACTGGGCCCTATGCCATCCATAGGTAAAGCTTGGTGTCAAATATGAAAAAAAATCCAGCAACCGGTTCTTGTGATATCTCGCTGAGAAGGGTAAAATGTTAAAGTCCCTTTGTGACCTTGAAATGAAGGTCAAGGTCACCAAACATAACCAGCATACTGTGAAGAACCTAGGTACCAAATATGAAAAGAATGCAGGCAACAGTTCTTTACTTATTCCATGTTGTACAGATGGATGGATGGACGGACGGAGACTAATACTATATCCCCACTTTGTGCTAAACGTGTAGTGGAGGATAACAAATGTAAATGCATAGCTGAAGGCAGATACTAAGGTGTATCAGCAATGTCAGTGTTGCTGTCTGGATAGTTTCCATTGTATCGTAGTCCTTCAACTGTGATATAACTTGAATATGGACTACATCTGCATTGCAACAAACTAACCTACAAGCTCACTCATAGATCAAATAAAGTTACTAACATAACTTTAAGTGTCTTAGTAATATTTCAGGGCAGTGGGGTAGCAAAAATCCCATTTTAACTCCCCACATGGGTACAAGGTGTGTAGCCCATTTCTGGTGTCCCCTGCCATGGTACCGCCGGAATGTTGCTAAAAGTGACGTAAAAGTAAACTGACTCATTAGTTATTTTTCACATGTCAGCAGCAGTCACGTGAGATCAATTCAGTTTGGGAACTTCCATTTTCAGATTCTTGACAAGATTTAGTAATGACAGGGCGACCAATGAATAGGATAGTCTCACAGTCCCTGAACCACTCTACTTTCCTTTCAACGCATCCTTTCCTGCCATGATTAAGGCCTAAATGAAGCAAGTCTATATTTCTTCTGAATCTGAATCTAAAACTCACAGGGGCTCCAGGGATTGCGAAAGGCTTGGGCCATGGGCCATTTTGCACTTTAGAAATTAGAATTAAAAATAGCACATTAAAAATTTTGAAGTTTACATATGATACAAGGGTTGTCTCCCATTCTAAATTCAGCAAATGGGTAACAATCCTGAAAATAGCCCATTATCAAAGTTCTCTATCCCAACAACTGGGGCTACTTTTCAATTTAAAAGGAATTAAGCAGAAACTGGTGTTAATCAACTTGCAGACTAAAACTCCATTTTCCCTCTCTCTATCTTCTGTGTGAAATTTCACAGGCCTGCAGTTAGAGCTCCCAGAGTTCTCAGCCTTGGTTCTCATGCATCAGATGTTACAGGGCTGGACACAGAATTTTTATCTTACACATCCCTCAAAACCAGAATGAATTGTGGCATGCAGGCGGAAAACTGCAAACAGGGTTTAAAAAAAAAACATCAGTAATGGCCATATTGACTCAAATAGTCATCAATACATATCACACAAAAGACAAAAACTCTCAGGTGGATGGAACAATCATTTATTCACAAACAAGTTAATAGGTGTAATTTTTCATTCTGTCATGGGAATGTAACACAGGAAGTTCAAGTTAAGCTCTAAAAGTAAAAGAAAGACATGAACTAATACATTGTGTAACCTGACTCTTGATAACTCTCTTTGGTAACACAAGTAGTATATTCTCCATTATGTTAGTTCACATACAAATCTCTTCTTCTGACTGGCTATGCGCTCTTCTATTATTTTAATGTACCCCACTCAAAAGTGAGGTACACTGCAATGTACCCCACTGCTACTGGCAACTCATTCGGTAATTTGTGGTAGTACTTTTTTATCTAAAATAACACTGCAGCACATGAAATGTTGTTAAGCTAATGCAAATGTATGGAAGGGGGATAACTCTAAATCTGTTTTTCTTGTGTTGTCTGCAAAATCTAGCGATGGCTACGAAAAGATATGAAAAGATATGCCTCGCATTCCAATGAATAAAGGTAGTCCCAGTGAATATTAAAAAGGGGAATTATACCGTGGAAATGTTGCTAAAACAATACCTTCGGGGAAAAACAGCAAGATGCAAGATTCGATTCGTTTGCTTCACAAAGGTTGGCTGAAGAGTATGATCTGATACCCATGCTTAAAACAGTTCAAAATTAATATAGAGGTGTTCGGTGAGATAAATATGTGGTTCATTGTTCTCTTGGGGCCCATGGATTGATGTACCTTTGGGCTCAGGAAAGGAAAACAAACGAGGAGGCTACCTCAACCCATGCCCCCATGAGCAACTTCTATTATGACATCCTTAATTGGTTATCCTATGTAGAAGTTATCATTATAGGATATTTATATAGCTCACATATCCAGGCAGCTAGTGCTTGTTCAAGGCACTCACATATATTTCCCTCGATCATTGGATGTCTATCCCAACAGCCCATTGTATTATCAATCTCAAGTCCCTTGGGAGTATACAACTCTTGCTGCCTCTAGGCACACTGACTTATTTTTAGCTATCTCCATTTCATTAAGATAACTTCACTGGAGCTATTCACCATTATATCAGATTTTGTGAGAATGTGCTCGTCTTCATACTCTTACTACTTCTGTAGCTATAAAAGGCTAGCTGTTAGCGTAGGAGAAAAGAAGTCTAAGGGTTTTTTTGAGATTTAAAACCCGTAACCTGAGGGTTGAAGCCGAGGGATGATTGTGTGAAGCAAGTGGAATAAGAGGCAAAACCAATCACTCCCTGTACGCTAAGGCGGCCATGCAACTATTCCAGGCTAACGTGGAAGAGCAACTCACCTGCAGTGATGAACAGGTTTGTTAATAACATTTGTAACTACTATAGAGGACCATGTGATCCTTTTGCAACAATTTAATACCAAACAGTGGTCCTTGTAATCACACTGTCTTCTTGTAGCCAGATATGACTCAATTGCAATCAGGTTTTCTCTTTGGAAATATTGTCAGCTATGAATTATGGCCATGCATTAGCATGGTAAAATAATTTATTCCTAACAACATGTGGAGGATAAAAACATTTTATTGTCATTTTACATACTTAGAATATACAAAACCTCATAGAGAAACGTAAATCTTGTATGACTGTTCTTAAAGGTATATGCATTACTTACAGGACACCAAAGCAAGGCTGTAAGGACACATGAGTACCCATCTGACCAGCAACAAGAGGACATGCACAATATCCAACACCATGCTCACTGTCCTGGCTGAAGCTAAGGCAGAATCCGAAGTTGACCCTGAGCACAGAAATGCTCCCAGTCCCAGTGTTCATTATGTTCATTCCTGCCATACATGTTACCTACACCTTTAACTTTTACTATATAAATTCTGAAAGTCTGTTTTGTTTTCGTTTCAAGGAGAAAGTATACAACACAGATCACAAGGTGATATCACTGGGATTTGGGGAATTTATAGTTTATACTGTGAAAAAGAATGTTTCTTCATGACACTACATCAGTTCCCAACATCATCAGATGGGTATTTCCTTTTTCGTTGACCTCTAAATTTATCACTCAGAAAATTGTCACCATCTTTTTCATTGATTTCATTTCCAGTGACCATATCTCCATCACAGAAAACAAGATAACTTGTATCTTCTCCCTCTGCTGGCTCCTCCTTGATTGGCATTATCTCCCCTTCATGAACCTCACAGGTGGCGTCACTGTACTTCGTCTTACTTTCACTTGCTAATTTCCTACTCATAACCAGCTTAACTATTTCTGAAGGTTGACCCACAAATGGACAGTTCACCATGACTGAATGTCCAAACTCTGAAATATGACTTTCATGAAGCCTGTACAAGCCAAATCCATTTTTGCCTCTCTGAAGCTCTTTCTTGATAAACAAGTGAAGGAAATACAAAGCTTGGATTAAGATATCCATGGTTGCCTCATGACAGAGTTCAAGGTCATACAACACTTGTTCCAACGGAGAGCATTGGTTTTCCTCAAGGACATCCTTGTGAATGACCTTGTTTCTAATCTGAATCCAGTTGTTGCAATGGTTGATTATGTCATTCTTGAGTTGGCTATCAAAGAAATTCAGCCAGGATCTACTGCAGTTGTGCTTAAGACTCTGGAGAAGTGATTCAAATTCTGACTTGGAGGTAACTTTCATCAGATCCTCCAAATCAGCCAAGTAACGGTCAGTTCTTTTAGAATGCATGTTCTTAGTCAGCCAGCACTGAGCCTCCTGTCTGATGAAAGAAAGAGACAGAAGGGTGATGACATTTGGGAGGTATTTCTCAACTGCAGCCATAATGTTTGGATCGTTGTCAAGAATAATTGCAAGACATGGCTCACTAGCTTTGACCTTCAATGCTGGAAGATGTTCCATCATGAGATTGAAGAGATTTGTATGAGACAGAGAAGACTTATTCTGGTGGATCATGAACACAAGAGGGATAACAGGTGGACTGTTTGATTCCATGAGAATAAACTTTGGGTGGTGAAGCGATAAGACTGAAATGAAAAATCCGTCAAGACATGGTGATGTGCTATAGGACAAACACTGTATGGTGTCATCCTGTGTCAACAAGAGGTCATTGAGGTCGGAACACAGGTCACAGCTCCCAAATATCAGAATAACTTCTGGAGCTGAGCTGAATGACCAAAAATAATCGTTATTCCTCATTTCAAAACATATTTTCATAATCTCTGTGAATGTCTTCTGGCTAAATCTGAACCTGTTGCCGCCATCGTTTCCTATCCATGCGTCCATTTCAGCATCACTTGAGTCTTTGACACTGGAACAGTTGTTACTTGGAATGAGGCTTACTGGTACTGTTGATTTCTGAACTATTCCAGATGTGGATGGGAGAGACATCTCGACTATCTGAGATATAACATTTCCTTCATCTCTAGCTGTGAATGAAGAAAGATTCATCTGGTCACCAAGTAGAGAATTACCACTGTCCACAGATTCCAAATACTCCAACCTGGGTAAGGTAGATCGACTTGAGGGGCGACTTCTTTCAACAGAAGAAAACAAGGAAGAGGACGAGGCAGCACCAAAGTATTGAACGACCATGTATTTCAGTTCCTTGTTGAGCGGGATATAGACACAACGGCGGAAGTCAACACTATCTGCATCTGCACAGTCAATGGTAAAATACACTTTCTCAAACATGGGTGAAGGCTTGGGGTATTTCTTTTTGCCATTGTTTCTCCATCGATAGCCATCATAGACCCATGTTTCTGCAACATAAAGCACATTAGCATTATTTGTATTTTGGTGAACTGCATGACCTTTAAGTTTGAATTAAGCTTCCTGTGGGGCATTATAAGATTACAAATGTTTACTGGTGCAGTACCATTCCTAGACACATTGTCGTAAATAATGTTTTCTCAAAACATTGATACAAAGTATTGTCTCTCAATATCTCTGAATCACCATGTACATAATCAATACAGTGTTGCTACTGTCTGGGGCTATAATTTTGTGATAGCATAAAGAGGTTTTCACTCTACAAGAGTGTACCATTAAGCTAATGTCTTAGCTTTGAAGAAAATACTAAAATAGCATTACATGTATTTCATAAGTGTAGCCTAGTGGGTTAAATGGTCACTTGAAGACCCAAGTTTCATTCCCCACTATAACATGTGTGAAGCTCATATCTTGTGTCCCTCACTGTGATATTGATGGAATACTGCTTAAAGCGGTATATCAACAATATTCACTCACTCACTCACTCACTTACTCATTCCCCTATCTATCCAGCTCTACAGAGCTTCATTTCAGAGCTAATTCTCGCTCCTTAATCAAGTGAATGGAAGGCATTCAACATGAAGGAACAAGAATAAGCTTTGAAATGTTGTGTAAAGAATAAAAATGAAGTTGTTATTCATAAAACATGTCGTTGTCATGTATTCATCATTGTGTATGTCAATCACTAGATTGTTTTGTCAACACTCAATTACATACAGGTTGGTGCCATATAGTTGGAATATTTCTGAGTGTGGTGTTGAAATATGAACAAAATTTTGTATTTGATATCTTACTTTTATCCATGTATGTCTGTTCATGGTGGTAGACGTATACCTCTCCTGCTTTAGGGCGGTAAGGTGGTTTTGTGCTCACTCTCTGAAGATCAGGATTTGCTGAAAGAAAATTGATTTTTCTTTGTAACCTCTGAAAATTAGGACAGTGTTTCATTGCAAATATGATTATTACCATCAGTACCTTGAATCAAGCTTTATGGCTAACAGACAGATATTGCATCATATTTTAGACTCACATATTATCTGATACCAGCATGATCAGTATACAGTGAGATACAGATGCTTATATTTCATCCAGAATTTTACTTAAATTCTGTCATGCACCATGACTCTCTTTGCTGGGAAAATTCTACCAGAATCTACTTTTTAATATTTTTGAAATACAGAGTGCCAAACAAAAATATATTATATTTTTATATTTTTTCCTATAGTAATAGTATTTAAATCACAGCACAACAGAAGGAACCTTGAACATGTTCAACAGTCCTAGGACTACCTTTCTTTATATTATGTAATGCATTACTGAATAAGCAAGTCAAGTACAGAATACAAATTATACATTGACCAGTGCAATGTGAACATTTATCAACCATTTGGGTTCAAACATACATACCAACTATTTCCAGTAGATCTTCTGGTGATTTGAATGGTTGTTCTTTAAAGCTGTAGATAACAGTTCTCCTCTCTCCAAGGCTTTCGTTGTTTCCACTGGAATTGTCCATTGTTCCTATCTCTTATATCAGTATCTTTACATCAGTAGCATTATCTTTCAAATACTGATCTGCCAAAAACTCAATACAGATTTTCAATCTCTCAAAGCTCCCTCACAAGCATCACCATATTCTATGCACATTGGTCTAAGAAAAGCCTCATATTCATCTAAACAGATGATGGAAACAACATGTGTTTCTACATCCGATTAGTATGTCCAATGTTTTCTGACTGTGTCAGCAAATCCAAATATATACGCTCGAAACGTAACTGGTCCTGATAGAATAGCTGGTACAGAAATTCTTTGGGTTTCTGCTGAAAATGTCTGTTTCCGTCGCCGGTCTACTTCCGGCGGAGTCATTTCCAAGTCTATCCAGGTCATCAAAGGTCAAATCTGGATATTATTATGCGAAAGACAGAACTGCGTGGCAAGTACCACAACGACAGCGCGCGTATTTTGTTGTATGCAGACGACCCCGCTAACAAAGGAAAGTGAGGTTCAGTGTGCTCCGTAAATAATAAACACCATGTCAAAACATGATTAGGTATTCCACGGAGGATCACACGAGTATGTATCAGTCTTACCTTATCCCACCGCATCCATTCCTCCACCTTTGCGTCAATGTCTGCACTTCCAGTTTTCAAATCCTCCATTTTGAAGTGTTTCTACCTACTGCCACGCAGACAACAGCGTACAAGTGATTCAACCAAAGAGAAAACTTTCATCAGAAACAGAACAGGACTAGAGAGAACACACGAAGGTCGCCTACGAATGTCAAGGTCAAGGCCGATTCCACGCACTTCCAGCTTTACACTTTCTATCCATAAATCGGTCTTTTTGAAACTTGCACTGTTTGCTTAGTAATTATTTCTTTGTCATAATAGTTATTATATTAGAGAGACAGTTATTTTAGTTTACGACTCAAGATTGACACACGACTCTAAGTACCAGTTTACGGTAGCTGGCGACACATTGTCAACTGTAAAGCATTGGTCGAGGAACGTGCATGTTTTACCTTGTTCCCACATGTTATCGCGTGTTGAAAGGGAAAGGGAGCGCTTTTGTCTGAATGTAGTAGGTGTCATTTACTGAAAATGACTGAAACGAGTCAGTGTGCGACGAAACTTCTGATAGGAATCTAAAGAGCGCACGACGGTGTGACCTGTAAATAATTCAAAATCATCCAAATGAGAAACATGTGACTTGTATAAAGGCATTCACTCACAGTCTTTGGATAGAGACTAATTTACTGTACAAAATGTGAAAGCGTCTCTAATCTGTATCGGTTCTAATTAATTCGTATAAATATTGGCATACATTACCCAAGGACAGAACATTGTTAATATTGTTCATAAACAACAGCCGTTAGCACCAGACCGAGCTTACGTGCCCATCTGACAGTAGAACTATATCTTTGTAAAATGTGACAAATGGCTTTTATGGCCGCACATTGATGATGAGAGTGAAAACAAATAACAATAGTTTTTCATGGTTTAAGTTATTTTCTTAACGAATGTTAAACATATCTAAATGCATTCACTTGAAATGAAAGGTTAAAAAAATATAAACTGACTTGATGGATACTTGGCTGGCCACTCGGAACTCTCAGCATAAGACTGAGAAATATGTGTGTTTTATCTATGCATTTATAAACACCAGCCTCTTCTAATCAAACTGGCAATAAGTATTTTGTTACTCATCTGTAAGGTACACTTAATTTCTTATTATGACAAGCAGTTTTCTGAAGACCCGTTCTTGTTCGGGTTAAAACTATCGAGACATTCTGCATACAACTCTAATCATTTGAGTGGACATGATTTGTAGATACACACTGGCAGTAACTGCAATATTCAGGTTGATCGGTATGCTAATGCTTAGAAGATTATAGAGGAGAAGCTACATCCCCAGCTCTCTACCAGCATGTTTAACAGTGTTAATCACCATATATATTTGATTGATGGAAAGGCTTTTGTGAATTGTGCTCAATTTCATATGCCATCCATTCATTTTTGCCAGTATTTCCAGATAGGATTAAGTTATGAATGGTAAAATATGAACTCAGCTGATCCATCCAGCAAGATTTTCATGATGACTTATTTGAATAATAACTTAATGTTAGTTATCTTATCATATCTTATCATGGTATGTGGTTGCAGTTCTGATACAGGGAGGGGCAGTGGGGTAGCCCAGTGATTATAGCTTTTTCTTATCATGCTGATGACCTGGGTGTGAGTCCCAACATGGGTACAATGTGTGAAGCCCATTTCTGGGGTCCCCTGCTATGATATTGCGGAAATATTGCTAAAAGCAGCATAAAATTAAACTCACTCACTCACTGATACAGGGCACATGCATGGTTTTATTTCTCAAGTTTGGAGCATAATTAGCTGCTTAGCTACCACAATTTCCACACAAAATCGAAGTACCGTGTACCTTGTGTGCAGCTCTGAGAAGTGCCATGATCAAAAGCTATCAAATCAGTTCCATGATATAGTAAGTGATCAATTATATCATATGGGATTACACTCTCTCAGTTCCATTTTTGTGGACACAAATTCAATTTTTTCAGCATAATTCCAATTTTGAAGCTTTGTTTGTTGATGATTAGATGCCTGACTCTATTATGAGTTTGGGTTCAATATATGGATGAGACTCGACCTAAAAACTTAAAGAATCGGTACTTTTCTAAGAATGTGTAATTCCAGATATATACCTACAGGGTGATTGTTACTAGATGTTAGACATGGCTTCTTTTCCTGGAGTAACCGCATTTGAGGTTTTTGTTTGCTACCAGGTTTTACTTTCTGTAAGACCTACTTCCTGGTTTTACTTTCAGTAAGACCTCAACCAAGCTTGAACTTTTTCCTAACTATATATTAACATCAACATTTAAGTTCAGATGGTATGTGAGTGTCTGAAATCAATTAAAAAATGTTCAAAATTCAATTTTTATGTCCAAATGTTTTCCCTAGCAGTATAGGATTTGCACTTTCCAGATTTCTATGCGGAAGCTCTTCCTTCCGGCCACCCATCCGACAAAAACACAGGGTTAAATTATCTATATGTAGTTAGGCCTACTGTCACAAAACTGATTTTACTACAGTAGCACTTCAGTTACTGTTATGTAGAGTCATTAGATGATCTCATTATCCATCATTGACATTTTATATGTATAATAAAGCACTCCTCGTTGGTTATGGTTGGAAGTTTATGTGGTTGATTGTTTCAAACATCTTCTTGGTAATGTAGGGGATCTGCCTAGAGGGTGGAAGAATGTGATCTTTATTTTCATAAAGATA
Source organism: Haliotis asinina (assembly GCF_037392515.1). Classification (NCBI taxonomy): domain Eukaryota; kingdom Metazoa; phylum Mollusca; class Gastropoda; order Lepetellida; family Haliotidae; genus Haliotis; species Haliotis asinina. The sequence continues at coordinate 85,560,473 of NC_090281.1, forward strand.
TTAAAAAGGGTACTTGAAAAGCAAGTTTTGGTCAGCTTTGATTCAATATACCACTACAGCAGTGAGATGATCAGCCAGCTGACAAACTTTCATCATGATTTTGAAAGCGGCAAAGAAATGACACTATAACAGAACTATTATGAATTTAAATAAAATCTTTTATTAGCATAGCAACAAATACATAATAAACAGTGTCACTATCTTTCAGACATTGTAACCATGTAATTGTGTTCAATACTGTGCTCATAATATGTATTATTATTAAAGATAAAGCATACCAGTTATGGCCACAGTTACTGGATTATGAGACAAATTGAGATGAACTATAAAATTCATATACAGTGCACCCAGGTCATAATGCCACCCTGGATAAAAAGCCATGTTTTAGCAAGAACGGACGTCTTGTGTACATAATGCTCTGCTTATAATGTCAAACTGGATATAATGCCATGTTTTTTCCAAGACATTATAATCAGGGTATACTGTACATTAAAAGTCAAAATGTGTTTAAATTCATTTAAACAAATCAAGTTAATACAAGTAAATCTCAAAATACTATTAGTGATTTAGCATCTTTAAAAATCAGACAAATACCAAACAACAACAGGACAAAGTCTTCGATATGGTATGCAGTGGTGAATCATTTTTGTCAATAAATATTATGAACTTGTGGCCATAAAAACTTAAGACACAACATGCAGTTCAACAATACACCTACCATTGCATGGTTTTCCCTATACACATAAATGATGGTAACAGTGAAGGAGTGTTCCCACAGTGCAATTTGTTGTGTAAAGTTTGTGGTATGCTACGTAATGAGTGCAACAAATTACAGTCTGAGAACGCGCCTTAACAACCAACAGATATATATGACATGTAGTGGCAAATGGGACTGTCATTTTTACTTCTCTGATATTTAATAATGGTCTTTGAGCTATTTGCAAGTTCTGATACAAAGTTGCCAACATGACTGGCAATAATCACAAGGGAGGTTAACAACTAAACAAATAGTACTTGTATTAGGATATTTATTTTTCTGTGAGTGACACTGAAGTTCTGAGTCACACAAGGAAAGACAAAACCTAAAACATTAAAAATATTTACTTTTCACCATAATTCCCCTCCACATACTTTCACCAAGGATACTGGAGGGATTGTATTGGTGCTGATTAGGTGCCAAGATCAAGTGATGTCCATATCTGAAACAGAAACATGAGACTTGAGGAAAATCTTTGGGTCATTATTACCTTGTATGACAAACACACAAGAACCCTTTACTACAAATACTCATGAAAATGAAAAAAATCTTCATAAGTTAAACAACATAACAGAATGAGTTAACCTACAATATCAAAGGAGTGAGCAGTCACAAGCTGTGAGAGTCCCCAGCCAACATCGGAGAGTTATCCTTCATCTTCCAAGATGCACCCTTCTTTCATGGAGATGGTCAGCAGCATCGTGTACATAATTGGCTGGATTCCATACAAACATCTAACACTGCACTGGACAATGTAGTCTGTCTCACAGTCCCTGAATCACATTATTTTGCCTAATGCCAAGCCTTAAATGAAGCAAGTTAGATTTCCACAGGTTCTGAATATCTTGTCTCCCTGGATCTAATTTTCAATCAACATGCCAAAGACCTGGGTTCAATTCCACGGTTTATACCCAGGACTGACACATTTGTAATTTCTGGAATGAGATGTGTGGTGCTCTTGGGCATTGTGAAGGTTCTCTGATATACAGATGATTAATTAGATTACTGTACACATTCTTAGTAACATCAACTCGATGCCAAACTGATTGTATCCACTGACTCTTTGACCAATACTTTTAGTTAATAAGTGTTGTAACAACACAAAGAGAGAGAGACCCGTGAAATTCCTGGGGTAGAATAGCCTTCAGCAACCCATGCTTGTCATTAGAGGCGGCTAACAGAATCAGGTGGTCAGGCTCGTTGACATAGTTGACACGTCATCGGTTCCCAATTGTGCAGATTGATGCTCATGTTGTTGCTCACTGGATTGTCTGGTTGAAACTTGATTATTTACATATAGCTTGAATGTTGCTGAGTCCAGTATATACCAACATACCAATCTAGCATGACGGCCACATTTATAGCATTACACAATATAGTGTAAAAAGAAACTATTTTGGTTTTCAGAAATCAGTCCAGTTTGGATGTATTTTATCATTTTCAACAGAAAGAAACATTAAATGTTATGAACACACAAGTTTGGCAGTGAAAGGCTGCAATATGTAGTGATCCACAATAGTGCACAGTTACCTCCCTTTAAATGCACACCATTTCACTGAGAGTATTGTGAGTATTGTGACTGTAAGATGACAACTTTGTGGCAGATCATCACTGGGTGCTAGTGAAAAAGTAAGAAAATTTCTTACCATGATCATAGAAATTATTCCTGGTATGACGGTTGATTAAAGACTTCAAATAAAAGAAATCATTTAAGCAAGAAATTTCTAGTGGACATTGTCAACATATTACAGAGTTGTGTCCAGAACAAACAAGTGATATAAGCAAAGTGTTGCACAGTGTTAAAGAGGCTGGATCACATGCTTTGTCCACATACTGGATATGACATTAGAAGAGTGTATTTATGTTGTGCATAGCATTCTGAGGTAAACCTGGGCAAGAGTTATCTCCCCTTATCAAATGTAATTCAGGTATGCTGTTTTAATTGGGGACTTTTAAGAGAACTTTTATTGACATATTACTTTTCACAGACAGTGCCACATGAGGGTACCACTTGTCAAACAACTGCCATGGTGACTTGCTATTTTTATTACATAATTAGATTTGGGACACATTTTTGTACAAAATGGTACCTTTAGCAGTTTCTTGACATTTTGATATTCTGTATCCAACCTTAGGTAATAAGTAAAATGTATCAGTAAAATATGGCAGGGTTTGTGAATGTCAGGGGCAGATTTTGCCCTTTTAAGAAAGGGGGGATGCCTCCTTTGTTTTCACTCGTTTTCACCAGAGTTTCAATGGTCATTTAATAAACATCAGGACAAAAGGCAGCCCTCCATCCCCACCAACCCTCATAAACCTAACCAAAGAAGATTACTTCTGGCAGTTTCTACTTATCTCATATTTTGATCTCATCATACAGCGTCAATATTGAAGATTTAAGTGTAAAAAAGAAGAACGGTAACTAATCAACATATACCACATGAAAGATAAAACATTCACTATGATGAAGCCATTATTTATTCATAAATATGCTCTTTTAAGTTTTCATTCTGTAAAAAGATTGCAATAAAGAAAATTCAAAACAATATGCACAGGAAAGATGGAACATTCCATCATGAAACCCATGTGTGTGTGTGTGTGTGTGTGTGCGCGTATGTTATCTTTTTTCATTTGATGCCTCTCATGTCATACTAAACAATATTGCAGTGGTCTATAAATGATACAGTCTGGACCAGACAATCCAGTGATCTACAGCATAAGCATCGATCTACAGAAATGGGAAACAATGACATAAGGCAATCGAGTCAGTGAGCCTAAACACCAGATCGTGTTAGTCACCTCTTACAACATGCAAAGGGTTCACAAAGAACATAAACCAGATCTCCACTGATTGCTGTTTATTGGAATAATGATCTGCTTATTGCAACAGGCTCCACAGTATAAATTATGGCCAATAAGAGTAATCAGCTGCTAACTTCAGAATTTCTTAATTTCAGTTAGACTTGAAAACCCTTCCACTCATCATTTTTGTTTGTTTGTGGGAGTGAGTCAATGGGGACACCAGAAATGGGTTTCAAACATTGTATCCATGTGAAGGATCGTCAGTGTGATGACTGAACACTACGACCACAAAGCTACCACATGTACTACCATATTCATGAGAGAATACTACATTCAAACAGCATGTTTCTTCATGACACTACATCAGTTCCCAACATCATCAGACGGGTATTTCCTTTTTTGTCGACCACTAAATTTATCACTCAGAAAATTGTCACCATCTTTTTCATTGATTTCATTTCCAGTGACCATATCTCCATCACAGAAAACAAGATAACTTGTATCTTCTCCCTCTGCTGGCTCCTCCTTGATTGGCATTATCTCCCCTTCATGAACCTCACAGGTGGCGTCACTGTACTTCGTCTTACTTTCACTTGCTAATTTCCTACTCATAACCAGCTTAACTATTTCTGAAGGTTGACCCACAAAAGGACAGTTCACCATGACTGAATGTCCAAACTCTGAAATATAACTTTCATGAAGCCTGTACAAGCCAAATCCATTTTTGCCTCTCTGAAGCTCTTTCCTGATAAACAAGTGAAGGAAATACAAAGCTTGGATTAAGATATCCATGGTTGCCTCATGACAGTGTTCAAGGTCATACAACACTTGTTCCAACTGAGAGCATTGGTTTTCCTCAAGGACATCCTTGTGAATGACCTTGTTTCTAATCTGAATCCAGTTGTTGCAGTGGTTGATTATGTCATTCTTGAGTTGGCTATCAAAGAAATTCAGCCACGATCTACTGCAGTTGTGCTTAAGACTCTGGAGAAGTGATTCAAATTCTGACTTGGAGGTAACTTTCATCAGATCCTCCAAATCAGCCAAGTAACGGTCAGTTCTTTTAGAATGCATGTTCTTAGTCAGCCAGCACTGAGCCTCCTGTCTGATGAAAGAAAGAGACAGAAGGATGATTACATTTGGGAGGCATTTCTCAACTGCGGCCATTACATTTGGATCGTTGTCAAGAATAATTGCAAGACATGGCTCACTAGCTTTGACCTTCAATGCTGGAAGATGTTCCATCATGAGATAGAAGAGAGTTGTATGAGACAGAGAAGACTTATTCTGGTGGATCATGAACACAAGAGGGACAACAGGTGGACTGTTTGATTCCATGAGAATAAACTTTGGGTGGTGTAGCGATAAGACTGAAATGAAGAATCCGTCAAGACATGGGGATGTGTTATAGGACAAACATTGTATGGCGTCATCCTGTGTCAATATGAGGTCATTGAGGTCGGAACACAGGTCACAGCTCCCAAATATCAGAATAACTTCTGGAGCTGAGCTGAATGACCAAAAATAATCATTATTCCTCATTTCAAAACATATTTTCATAATCTCTGTGAATGTCTTCTGGCTAAATCTGAACCTGTTGCCGCCATCGTTTCCTATCCATGTGTCCATTTCAGCATCACTTGAGTCTTTGACACTGGAACAGTTGTTACTTGGAATGAGGCTTACTGGTACTGTTGATTTCTGAACAATTCCAGATGTGGACGTAAGAGATGTCTTAGCTATCTGAGACATCATATTTTCCTCATCTCTAGCACTCCTCTTGTCACTAGTTAAAGAGTCCGGAGATTCCAAATAATCTGACTTTGATGTACTGTGTCCAGTTGATATACTAATACTTTGAACAAAAGATAGCAGTTCAGGAGAAGATGCTGTGCCAAAGTAATGCACAACCATGTGTTTCAGTTCCCTGTTAAGTGGGATATAAACGCAGCGACGGAAGCCAACAGTATCTGCGTCAGCACTGTCAACAGTGAAATAGATTTTTTCGAACAAGGGCGAAGGCTGGGGATATTTATGCTTGCCTTTGTTTCTCCACCGATATCCATCATAGAACCAAACTTCTGCAAATGAAAGGTAATACTAATTAGTACATTGACGAAATTCATCTTTCTTTTGATCCAAATTTTCTATGCAGCATTATCAGATTAGGTCAGAACCGTTCCTAGACAAATGGAAACTGATACATTTCCAGGCAACATCATGTATTTAGTCATCATACTGCATGATAATTAACAATAACCAAATAATTATGGTGCTTATGGAATTGTCCAGGGTGTAGATTGGGAAAATACTTCAATATTTATTGATGCATTAGGGACCAGTCATCTATTTATTTGGGGTGTTCACCACAACATTTGACAGTCTCTAGGGAAGTGCTGCAAAAAGATACACCTATTTGGAGATGGACAAAAAAAATCAATTATAAATCTTAAAATATATATTGTTTCTGTACCTAGTCAATTAAAGTATGACAACCACTCGCAAACCCATTTGATCAAATTAAAAAAATTGTAATAAAAACATAAAAAGGACTATCATCAGACTCCGTGAACGAAAGAGGGCAAGCCTTGGAAATATGTATACTTGAAGAAATGACATTCACAGATGAATCTGGTAGCACAATGATGGATGAAATACTCAGAACTTTAAACAGAATTATTTTTAAAATCATGTCAACTCACTGATGTAACAGACCCATGAAGGTCCAGGATAGAACATGTCTTCGGCAATCCATGCTTGCCATAAAAGGCGACTATGCTTGTCGTAAGAGGTGACTAACGTGATCGTGTGGTCAGGCTCACTGACTTGGTTGACACATGTCATCAGTTCCCAATTGTGCAGATCGATGTTCATGCTGTTGATCACTGGATTGACTGATCCAAACTCACTTATTTACAGAACGCCACTATAGCTGGAATATTGCTGAGTGCTGTGTAAAAATAAACTCACTCACTTGCAACCCCCCTACTCCCCTTCCTTGTAACAGTGTAATACCCAAACCCTGAGAGGGACATGGTAGTATGCCTATAGTATGAAAAGTGGTTTCTTACTTCTCTCTATATATCTCTGGTTATTGCAGTCATGGTGGTAGACATATACCTCTCCTGCTTTAGGACGGTATGGGGCTTTGGTGCTCACATTCTGAATATCTGGACATGCTGAAATAGATATTTATTTGTTAGTAGTTTCTTTCATAATTAGTGAAATGTTTACCTGTGATCAACATAATCAACATCTGTAATCAAGTTGAAAACTACTGAAGAGTAATTAATTGTGTACCTTAGCTTCAGTGCATATCTAAAACTAGCATCAATACTAAATACACCATAGGTTATTTCTCATGTTACCATGGATACAACTTATAAGAGAGAATTTAAACAGAATTTGCACATTAATATTCTATAAAGCATCAAAGTTCAAAACAATAAATGAAAACCAAGAACTCCTTTTAAAAAACTCATTGACATTGTGTTCAAACTTTAACTAGAACAAAGAGAAGATTCGGAAACCTTTAGGAAAAACATTATACTAATATACATACCAACTATTTCCAGTAGATGTTCAGGCGACTTGAAAGGTTTGTCTCTGTGGGTATATATAACAGTTCTGGACTTGGCAATGTTCTGTTTATTATTACAAACGAAGTTTCCATTGTCTGCCATTTCCCTTAGTTTTTCATTTCAGAAAACAATTACTGAAACGGATGAGTAATATTTTAAGACCACTGATAACTTAACTATTCATTCGTTTCGAGCGACCATTACAATTATACCATTACTAAGCTATCCTGGCTCACATACCACTTTCTACTATATTACAATTCAAACATTTTGTGAAAACGTAATCTACAAAGTTTGCATTTACACATTATACTGTTTGAATCAGCGAAGATAAAATATGCTCTGGAAACATGGCTATCGGTCCTGTAAAAAGTTATGATACCCTACAGAAATCTGCGCATTTTCTGCTGAAAGTATCAATTTCCGTTGTTTCGTCTACTTCCGGCAGTGTCATTTCCGACTCTTTCCAGGTCACCAAATATCAGACCTGGATACATTATGCGAAAGACAGAAAATGATAGACACCACTGCGAAAAGAACAAATCTATTTCGTTGAATGGACACATCTCCGCAAACATGAACTGCAGAAAAGCATTTAGCCCTGTCAACAACGAATGTCGCAAAACGTCAGAATATTCAGGATCCCAGTTGACTTGTCTTATCCATAAGATCGCCTCATCCAGTCCTCAACATTTGCGTCAATGTCAGCGTTTATAGTTTTCAGATATTGCACCATGAACTGTCTTGCCGATTTACTGGACATATCGTAGGGTCAACAGTCACGAGAAACAAGCCCAAACCGGGAAAAAGAAATTAAGGCCGCCTACGAGTGTCAAGGTCAAGGCCAATTCCACGGACTTGCACTTTTATGCTAATGAATTGGTACTGTTAAGAATTTCACTGTTTATATTTGTGTTAATGATCACTTATTTTCGCTTTGGAAAAACATCTTTTTCACTATTTGTGGGATATGGTAACATTAGTTCGAAAGACGTATGTTTTACGACACCAGATTGACACACAACAGCATATACCAGTTTACGGTAGCGACTGTCGAGTCAACACACCTGACAGGTACTCGCTCGTCGGACACACCGAAGTTTGGGTACGCTTTAGGCAGAACAAGATTATATCAAATAAATAACCTTCACATACCTCAAAATGGAAATCGGTGAGGTGAGGGTGGCGGAAGATGCCGATTTCAAAAAACTTAAAACGATGTGTGACGATCATTCTGACTGGAAACTAGAAATCAATAAACAGAGCACGACGGTGTGGACGAAAACAAACGATGTATCAAATTTCAAAATGGTTAAGGTGAGTAATTTTTTGGGTCAGACTTTTTACCCTGCCAACCCGTTGATTCGGAATTAATGTGCTGAGTGTGTTTATAGAACCGATATGAATAACCTTTAGACAGAGGCTAGTCATCATTATAGGCGTTTATGTATCAGGGTACATACTTGATAACTTTAGATTAATTATCTTGGTCCTTTGCTGTGATAATATATCATCAGCCATACATATACTGTGAATGTACATCTCAGTCATACATGTCGGATAATAGCTTTTCCTCAAAGATTCATTGTATGAGGGTTTTTTCTATGTGACACTTCTCTATGTGTCACTTCTAAGGAGTATGGATCATCCATAAAGAAATCTCAACCAACATGCCACACATCCTGCATCCCCAAAAATTGATAAATCCTAAAATTCTAAATGTCTACATATTGGTGTCTTCCTTAATGATTTGTTAATAACTTACCCCCAGATATGTATATGCTATTTTATTGGAAGCAAGTATTCAAAATTTATTAACTCTATATCCATTGAAAACAAAACATTGGTTTGCATGAATATTGTGGCACATTTTTTTCTAACAGGATGATATATAGCCCTTAGTGGTGACATATATAGAAAACTAATACTTATAGCACTTAACAGATAGAGGAGACAGTAACTTCATTCCATTTGTACCAAACCAGTTTACCACAAGACATTCCTGTGTGTGTTGATGTTTATAGTTGTTTTGGTAACAACTTGCTTGGTTCATACTTGTTATATGGACATTGATTTTGCTACTTACTGTTTCTTATTCTTACCTATCAATTAAAAACAGTGAACAGACTGGTTTCTCTCTAAATCCTTTTGTGCATTTAAATTATCTAGAACATTGGCATGATATATAAACTGAGTTTACAAATTAGATATCTGTAACCTAGCCAGCCTGAAAGGGACCATTCCAAATTATGTTTGGCTAAAAAACTAAGATACAAAAATAAACAACTTTATAGCCATATAGGGCAATTCCAAAAAATCATTTCACAGGACCTCCGACACTTGCCCACAAACAAAGACAAGCTGATGCACTTCTCCACACTTCTTGGAAACTAAAAGCTATACCAACTTCCTTACACATTTCCAAGACACCATGAAAAACCTCCCACAATACACCTCACAATCCCCCACACTTATCTTCCCAAATACAAGAAAGAGAAAGGGCGGTGGGGTAGCCTAGTGGTGGAAGCGTTTGCTTGTCATGCCCAAAACCCAGGTTCGATTCCCCACATGGGTACAATATGTGAAGCCCATTTTCTGATGTCCCCCATCATGATGTAGTTTGAATATTGCTAAAAGAGGGCGTAAAACTAAACTCACTCACTCAAGAAAGAGAAAGAGAGTATACCCCCTACCAAACCTACATTCTACACCTCACCTGGCAGGCACCTATCTGTTCCAATCTACAGTCACACATGGATATACTGCCAAACTGGTTATACTGCCATGAGCTGCTGAAATAGATTTTCTCTATCATAAATGTCACCGCCAAGCTTTTTGAGAACAAATATTCTAATTCCCTGGATGTAATGCCAAGTTTGATCACCAAAGCATATTGGTGCAATGCAAGAGTTAATCCTTTTCTTTTGGAGATAAAATAACCCTCTTAATCTCAAAAAAGCTCTTTAAGCGGAAATGAAGTTAATTGGTATATTCATTGCCATGTTGACTTCACTGTATAGACTGCAGTCAGATGCCAAATCTACTCCTGAGTAATTATGTCATTGATTATGTTCATACAGGTCCACCTTGGATATACCAGTTCATTCCTATTATGACTATTGCCAGTTTGATGCCAATGCACAACCTGTTCCAGTTGCATGTTTTTTAATTACTAGCTGTTCCACCAACATGTATACACAACCATAGCTATGCAAGGTGCAAACAATATTTGTTCAACTAATTATATAGGTCATTGTTGTAGGAGTGAGTGAGTGAGTGAGTTTAGTTTCACGCTGCACTCGGCAATATTCCAGCTTTATGGCGGCGGTCTGTAAATAATTGAGTCTGGACTAGACAATCCAGTGGTCAACAACATAAGCATTGATCTGCGCAATTGGGAACCGATGACATGTGCCAACCAAGTCAGTGAGCCTGACCACCCGATCCCATTAGTCACCTCTTATAGTCGCCTTTTATGGCAAGCATGGGTTGCTGAAGGCAAATTCTACCCCGGGACTTTCATGGGTCCATTGTTGTAGGAGCGTTCAAGTAAACACTTGTATTGAGTTATGCGATATATCATATACACTTCATAATAAGTTGAATTAACAATGTGCTTATGTTTATGAGTAGGCAAACTGGCAGTAGTCATAATGGGAAGATACAGCCAAACTTTATCTGGATGTATGGTGGCAATGTATTATAAGTTGTTCACGTATCTTATCTCACAAAAGCGTGGTGCATTACAGTATTCTCTGCTGCCAATAGCAACTCACTCGGTACTTCATGGTAGTTACTGTTTTATCTTGACTAACATTAAATGACACATGATGCATGGAAATTTCCAATGTTTTGCGAATGGAAATGGATGGAAGCGAGATAACTGTAAATTTGTTTTTCTTGTGTCTGCAAAATCTAGCGATGCCTTCGAAAACATTTGACTCTCTCTCCAGTGAATAAATTTTTACAAAACGTTCAAATGTAGTCTCTGTGAATATTAAGAAGGGGATTACATAGACTTTACTAAGACAGTACCTATATATATAATATATTGTCTTACCTCACACATAAATGTCGCTGTCTGATTGTCGCTGTCTGATTGGCTCTGTTATTTTCAGTGCACCCTGTGTACAAGTGAGGTGTATTGCAATACATCCCGCTGCCAAAAGCTACTCATTCGGTACTTTGTGGTATTTGTCTGGAATAACATTGCATCATGCATCATGCACAGTACACTTGTGACCAGTGAACAACTTACAATGTACCCTTGATGTTTTTTCATGTTCCCTTAGCTCAGGCAACATACACAAACATCGAAAGTACATCAACCCTTGGACCCAAGGGACCAGTGAATAAAGGGGTATATGAAGTATATGGTTGCATTGGGGGATGTGGGGTGTTTGGAATATATAGGTTGTATTCCGTGATTTTGGGTATATTGAATATAAATCTGGATTGGGTGATCTAGGGGATATGGAATATATTGGTTGTATTGGGTGATCTAGAGGATGTGGAATATGATGTTGTGCTGAGTGACCTAGGATCTGTGGAAAACATAGTTTGTATTGGGTGATCTGGGGCATGTGGAACATATAGGTTGTGTTGGGTGATCAAAGGTATATGAATTATGTAGGTTGTATTGGGTGATCTAGGGTATGTGGAATGTAAGGTTGTGTTAAGTGATCAAAGGTATATGGAATGTAAAGGTTACATTGGGTGATATAGGGTATATGGAAGGGCATATGATATATGTTGGTTGTATTGGGTAATGTAGTATCTATGGAATATATAGTTTGTATTGGGTGATATAAGGAATATGGAATGTAATGTATTGGTTGTGTTGGGTGATCTAGGGCATGTGAAATGTGTAGGTTGTAACTTGTATCGTGTGATCTTGGGTATATGGAATATATAGGTGTGTTTGATGATCTGGGGAATATGGAATATATAGGTTGTGTTTGGTGATCTAGGGTCTGTGGAAAATATAGTTTGTGTTGGTTGATCTAGAGCATATGAAATGTGTAGGTTGTATTGGGTGATCTAGGGTATAAGGACTAAAAAGGCCTAGAGACAGTAATTGCCACTTATTGAACATTGTTCTTTTTGTATCCAAACATATTACATCATGGTTATGTCTATGATGTTACAATCAATTGTCAACTTGATGTCACGGCAGTTGTAGAAATTAGTCAGTTACAGTTTTCACCAATCCTGAATGACATCTTCGCTATGTGTTACTATTGATCACAGTTGTATTAGGTGATCGAGGCATATGAAATGTATAGGTTGTATTGAGTGATGAAGGGTCTAGGGAATGTAAGACTGTATTAGGTGATGTTTGGTATTTTGAATATAAGGTTGTATTGGGTGATGAAGGGTCTAAGGAATGTAAGACTATTAGGTGATGTTGGGTATTTTGAATATAAGGTTGTGTTGGGTGATGAAGGATCTAAGGAATGTAAGGCTGTATTAGGTGATGTTGGGTATTTTGAATATAAGGTTGTGTTGGGTGATGAAGGGTCTAAGGAATGTAAGGCTGTATTACGTGATGTTGGGTATTTTGAATATAAGGTTGTATTGGGTGATGAAGGGTATACTGAATTTATATGTGGTATTATGCACATACGGGTTGTATTGGGTGATTGGGGCATACACCGTGTATACCTGCATATAATGCGACCCCCCCCCCCCCTCTACACCCCCTCAAAATCGAGAATAAATCATATGCCCTGTGTATAATGCGACCACAGATGAAGCACATCACCGGCACCAATAAAAAAGTGTTTTGTCATAGTTTGTATTTATACGAAGCTTTGTGGAGTGTATTATTCCAAAACGACCTAGAATGAAGCACAATACCAGCACACATCCAATATCTATGTGTTTGTCTTGCGTTGTTGTTTTTTCGGGTGTATAACTCCAAAACACATTGCAAGGTCACATGTATTGTAGGGACCATCTCCAGCAAACAAAATGTATTTTCGTTACTGGTTATATGTTTGTTTATTTTGCCATGTATTTCAGTATAGGCATGTAACCATATACTTTTCTGAAGGAACAAAGTGATTGCAGTGATAATTTAAGCTAAATATATATAATTATCCAAGTAATATACTAAATAGATAAAAGAAACATGAGATGATCCCGCTCATGAAACACGGAAGTGTTTGCTAACAGTGTGCGGAGTTCATATTTTTAACGTTGAGAGTGACCCAGTGAAACCTACGTGATGTGTCGCGTTTCTGAACCCCAGTTCTTAGTATAAGGCACAATCAGTAACCTATTGTAGTGGTAATGTATAAGGAGTGAATTGTCGTACCTTTGCGTCTGTGGTAAACGGGATTTTGCAGGAAAATGGCTACCATTATCACGTGAGGCGAAAATGACGATCATCTAAAGGACTTTCAACTTTATTTGCAGAGAATATACGTAAAAAACAAGGAAACAAGATACAAAGGGTCTTTATTTCTGATATTAACAGTTATTTCGAACTGAATGCAAAGTTTTCTTGAGAAGTGCTGGGACAGCTATCAAACGCAGTTGACTTCGTCAGTGGAAACTGAAAGAGAAACAGCTGGAAAAAATCGTAAGATCTGATACCCTGTGTATAATGCGACCTCCTTCCTGACCCCTCAATCTAGGTATGAAAAACTCGCATTATATGTGGGCATATGGTAAGTTGTTGTGGATGAACTAGGGTATATAGAATATATAGGTTGTAGTGGGTAAGGTGGAATGTTTTTAATATAAGGCTGTAGTAAGTGATGTGGAAAATTGAATTTATAGTGGTATTGGGTGATAAGGGATATATGACATATACAGGTTGTATTGTGTGATCTGGGACATATCTAGAATGTACAGGTTGTATTGGGTGAAGTGGAATGTATGGAATGTACGGTTGTATTGAGTGATGTGAGATTTGAATATGTAAGTTGTAATGGGAGATCTAGGGTGTGTTGAATGTATAGGTTGTATTGGGTGAAGTGGAATGTATGGAATGTACGGTTGTATTGAGTGATGTGAGATTTGAATATGTAAGTTGTAATGGGAGATCTAGGGTGTGTTGAATATATAGGTTGTATTAAGTGATCTAGGGTATATTGAATATATAGGTTGTATTGGGAGATAAAGTGTATATTGAATTTATAGGTTGTATTGGATGGTCAAAGGTATGTTGAATATATAGGTGATATTGGGTGATCTAAGATATGTCGAATATACCTGCAAGGTTGTATTGTGTCATCTAGGGTATATGGAATGTAAGGTTGTATTGGGTGATCTGGGGTATATTGAATATATATTTTGTATTGGGTATCTAGAATATATAGATCCATTCATTTCATTTACTGTTTAGCCAAGAGGTATAACATTGATTAATATCAAATGGAAGGTTTGAAATGTAAAGATATACTGCTCTCTTCAAATAAATGATCAGTAACCCAACTGAAAAATGAAGTCACTTTGAGTCAGTAAGTCACTGGCTCTGGATCACTTATATGCAATGAAAAACATTGTTACCTTCAATTTATCATCACTTTGGTACTTGTTTTATATTTTGTATTAATGCATTGCCAGTTAATTAGGGATAATAATGCCATGTGCATTTCAATGAAATGTGGGTGGATTTAAGTTCATTTTCCATTCATAGTGTGCACATGCTGGCTTGGTTGATCTTTACTGGTGGTAGGTTTGAGGTCGTTGATCATTATATCAGCATAATCGATCTTTTACAACTTAGTTCAGTCTGCCCCTCACCAGGATCGCTAGTTAACACTGATTTGATTTGAGCACATGTTGAAACAGCTGTCTGTGGTATACATTTGACATTCTATTATCATGAGGTATGTATCAACCAGCAAAAGGATTATTGATTTTTTGGTTCTGTTCATATGAAGAAAAGGATAAAGAATATATTATTAATCACCAAGAATTGAATATTGGACAAAGTTCAAGGCCTTTTGAAATTTTTCATAGTAGGTATGTTTTGCGTTTTAACAATGTTTGGTCCAATGAAATGTATAATCTGTGCATGATGGGTTTGTCATTAGCGCCTTGACTGTAAGATAATGAGTTATGGAACTTTCTATATTTATAACAAATATAAAAGTCATGCGTTCCAACACAAGTTAATCTGAAATATAGTGAGATCACAGATTTTTTTACCATTAGCTAGAATAGTTTATAAGAAACTATGTGAACATATCCCCAAACATGTTTTGATGTGTGTGTGGTTCCGTGTGTTAGTTTTGTTTTTATTGTGCTATTGTGACTAATGCTTGTGTTACAGTGCTAGCCAGCTGAGATACCTTGTGGCTGTTTAACATGGATACCCCACTCAGGCACTGTACACTGTGCCTGTGAAGATCTGGGTTAGAATTGATCTTTAGCAAACCATGCTTGCCGTAAGAGACGACTAACCTGATTGAATGACTTCGCTGACATTTGTGTGGATCATTAGTCATGTTATTGATCATTGGATTGTCTGGTCCAGGCTCGATTATTTTTACCGGACTGCGACAGTATGGCTGAAATGTTACACAGTGTATCATTAAACGACCAACCCATCAACACTTCATGCTGACTCTATGCTGACCAGTCTTGTTTTATTCTTTTGATACCTATCACAAAGAAGGGTAGCAATTAGTAGCACATTTGAGTATCTTTTATGGGACAGGGGCAAGGATACAAACCAATGTCCACTTTCCCATCAAATGTTCAGGGCACTCACAGATGGCAGCCATATTGAAAAATCTAATTATTGTCATTCAGTCATGTGTGTGTAGAACTGAATTAATTTTCATACATGTTTAGTAGTGGTCCCAGGTGTAATTTGTAATCATTTAAATTTTTACCTTAATTTGATCTGTGCTGAAACCTGGAACTTTTAAAGGCTGTTACACAGCCTTTCCTTTGAAAAATGGAATCATATTGTTGATTAACATGATAGTATTGAGTCTGAGCACAAATTTCAGTGTAGAAGTATTTTTACCCGTAGCTTCTAAAAGCTGTTACATAACCATTCTTTGGAAGAATGTATTGGGTATTGTTAATAAACATGGTTAGTATTGAGTCTGAGCACATATTTCAGTATTGAAGTCTTTCAAAATATACTATTTTGACTGTCCTTATCACCCAGTAACCATTGGGCTGAAGAATCCGATTTTTCCTTAGTCTTATGTAGAAAATATTGAATATTGAACAAACTGTATGGATAACAAACTGTATGGAGTGTGGTTGTTTCAATACAGATGTCATCCTTGCTTGGTGATGGTACAAGAATCTATTGAAAGGGTGCACTCATGAAATACAAAAATTCTTATATATATGAGGTTGTTCAGGTTTGTATATCCGAACTTGTATTATGCCACTGAAAGAAGAAACTCTCATCCCACCCATCAACATTTGTTAACTCGCTGTCTTTGTTTACTTTTTAGATGGTTGACTACTTATATAGGTGAGCTACATTGCCAAGACGGTATTTATTCAGATGCATAACCATAAAAACGTCTTTCATTATATGGAAAATCCATTTGTTGTATGAATATACTTTGTATAGTATGTCCTGATGTTTGTAGGTTCGCACAATATTTGACGACATTGATGCTAGCACATTGTATGACGTCCTTCACGACCCTCTGTACAGGAAGACTTGGGATCAAACAATGCTGGAAGGCTACGAAATCTGTGTCATTAACCCTTTCAATGACATTGGCTACTATGCAAGTAAGATGGTTACAATGTTTGTTTGTCCTCTGACTTAATATATGTATTGTGTCACATGTGTCACTTTTTCATAATTCAGCAAGACCTTACCATTGTCAAAAATTTGCCAAAAGAACCTAAATATTTCGAAAGTTAAATTATTCTTCAAGATTCTTGTTGGAATTGGACTTCAGCAACCCATGCTAGTCAGAAGAGATTACTCTCTAGATTCAGGCATGATATTGCTGGAATATTTCTAAAAGTAGGGTACAACCATACACTGGCTCAATCTGATCCACACAAACTGGACCCATTTTACTGGATATTATCACTTCAAACTAATAACCAAAGATTTTCAAAGTTTTAAACAACAAACTAACTCACAACGTCACTGACCCAACTACATCCAAATCCTTCGGGAATTGCTCATGATGAGCATGTTAAGACAACACAAAATAAATTAGATATATAAGGCTAAACTGAACAATAAAGATGAAAGAGTATATGAGCTGTTTTCAAAGCCAGTGTTAGACTGTGTGATGTTCCACTTACTTCGACTGCTGGTAGTAACAGATGTTCCTAGGATCAAATAACACCCTGTGACACCAGCTTCATGCATCTGTACAGTTTGTTCTAGTCACAGATGTTGTGTTACAAGGGTTGAAACATAAGTTGTGATCTTCACAAGGAATTGCATAACAGAGCAACATTATGTATTTTTTGTTAGCCTGATTTGTGTTATTGGATTGTCTTCCTTTTCTCCCAAGGTACATTGGAAACCTATGTCCAGTTGTTCCCTAATGAACAGTTAAAAATAGCTCACTCCAAATGGGGTCACTCCAACTCTGTGACAGCCATCTGTGTGACTGCTAGCTGCTAGTCACAATACTCTCTCCATTTTCAAGGCCAAAAAGGAAGTTTTGATATGAGGCAAATAGTGGAGATAGATGGAGGATCTTATTGCTGATTCAGCAGACATTTTCGTTTTCACAGGAACATTGGTAATGAAGAAAGTTTCTGCTTGTTCAGGTTCAAAGCTTCTGACATGTGATGATAAACACAAAAGACGGTACCATATTTCCCTCCCAAAAACGTATTGGAGGCCTGGTGCTTATTTCTTAAACTACTGCTTAACCCTGGCACTTGTTAGAGAAAATTCAGTAGGTTTCTTGATAAACTGATATTGTGAAACTGATTCAGAAAGATTCTTGCCTTGATTTGTGAAACCTGGGCTTGCCACTTCCAGACTCAGTCCAAATATACTACTCATAAAAAAGAAAGACATAGTTGAAAATTGTTATCAGTTTATGCACTTAAGGTTCAGTAATACAGGGTAGTCATGTAGAAAACCTGCATGAACATTAATGGTCCAACTCTGCAAGAAACTGTACGTCTCAAGTAACAAGTGTTCCAAGGTCAAGGTTGCAGAGCAGTGAGTATCTTGTGTGGCCACCATTAGCATCAATGGTTGCTTGGCATCAGTGTCCAAATGACTGGACCAGATTCTGGATGAAGTGCCAAGGAATGAGTTGGTACTCTTCCGTCAAGGTCAAGAACCTGAACATTGTTCTGGGGAAGGAAATCCATGGTTATTCTTATAAGATGCCAGCCCAAACCATTACACTTCCACTACCAAATCTGTCCACTTCCTGTACACAATCTGCAGCATAGCGTTCGTTACGACGTTGATATACACATGCTCTTCAGTTTGGATGTCGCAGCATATAGTGTGACTCATCACTGAAGATAACAGTTTTCCACCTTTGCAATGGCAATGGGAGATGTTGGCGACACCACTGACTGCATTGTTGGGGTGATCACGTTTATGACCCTTACTGCTGGTAGAGAGCTTAAGTCTTGCTATGGTACTCTGTGACACTTTCAGTTGCCTTGCAATTGCAGACTTAGACTCCCCAGCTTCCAAACGACCAGTCGCATTGTTGAGCTGAGCCTCAGGAAGTCTAGGTATGACTTAATGCCAAATTTAAGGTTGTCAACTGCCACAAGAGCATTGAACCCCTCCTGACTTTTATTGGAAATGATGTATGTTATGTGCATGCAAAAGGAAATGCATGAATTTCTTCCATTCACAATTTATTGCATTTATTGAAGAAAACAGATTTTAGTGCATTTTGGTGAGTTGTCCTCAATGACAGTGGATTCAAACTCAGAAATGTTTGCAGACAGTATTCACCATAGATATATTGATTACATAGATGCCAATGATTCAAATTCAAAAAGTTATATGGAAAAAAACTACCTATGCATTTCTTTTTTTGAGTAGTTAAATAATCGAACAATTAGAAGTATCATCTCCAACAAAGACCATCCCATCAGCTGGAATTGTTTTATCCCCTTTGTTTTGGATACTGAGGGTGTCATTCTTGCAAGCAGCCACACTTAATGTCATAAAAGAGACCTTCGGGATGTGAAAAGCTGAGAAGGGTGTGATGTTCTCTCAGGACAATGCAAAGGGCACAAGTCACTCATCACCATGGCTACAGTCTATGAGTGTGGCTTTGAACTCATTAATCACCTACCTTCTCTTTCTTCTGTGACTAGTTTCTCTTCTCTAAAATGAAGAAAATTCTAGCCAGAGAAATATTCCATCAATTATGTCATAGCAGCTGTGGAGGCAGCCAGGAGAAGGACCTTTCTGACACTGGGTTATCAATGTTTACAAGTGCTTAATACAGCAGACATGATAATTTTACTTGGATCCCCTTATTTGGGGGACTTTTGTTGGTTTTTAACATTTTTAATAAAAGACCCTCAACACCCAGTGTTTGTTTTTTTTTGTGCTCTGCTATTCTCATGTCTTTTAATGTAAAAGTTGATCTTTTGAAAAGTAAGTCATTTTTAGGTTTTTAGGTCAAGTGATTCTTCATGGTAGGTTCAGGACTCATACAACACCCATCTTAACATATGTACATACTACTTCTAACAACTGGCAAATGCATCTTTGATTAAACAGACTGGTAATGCTGGAAGTAGTTTCAGTGCATACACTGTTTGATGAAGGTTCAGTTTCATAGAAGAACCAATATAGCTGATTAGGTCAAGAAACATTAGACAAGCTTTGATCATTTAACTAAAATATTGTTGGTACTGCATTAAAGTAAACATAGCTCTCAGGACAGCATCACCAACAGGTTTCTTGATCTTGAAATTTATAACTTCATTTTCAGTAGGGATAATGTCTGGAATAGTATGAAGTAATCTTGCCATGTCGCCATAAGAAAATATGTTTAGTAATATCACTCACCTGTGGAAAATACTACTGTTGACTTCAGTAAACTGATATAACACAGTGTTTAGTACCGAAGGGCATGTTGGCAGGAACTAAATTCACTGACGAATATTGAAAACTTTCAACAATCCACAGGTTTTTTATATAAATATTAAATGTGTTATAAGCATTATTTAACTCTCAATATAATTCTGTGTATTACATACATCTCTGCTTTTTCACACGATAGTAAAACTTTAAAAAGTTGTAAATATCAGTTAGTAATAGAAAACTGAATGTGTTCCTGTTTAGTGACAATGGTCCGAAACAATTACATACTTATGATAACTTAGTCATCTGTGTAGTATACAATGTTTGTTATGTTATGCACACTGCACTAACAAGGTGAGAATAATGTTCAATATACCACTACAGAAGGGTTACCATGGCAACATGACTATAAGTAGGATATAAACATGAAGTAACCCTGGTGATAATAATACATGAACCTCTTTCAACATGTTCAGTCTTTTAATGAATAATTCATGGAACATAAGCTGCTAATGATTTTAATGTCCTGGAACAATATGTCTACAATTCTTAAAATCCTGGAACTGTTTTCATGTGTTGAGAATGTTGAGGTATGTTGGAAATAATTAAAATAAATAATGTTGATCAGTAGTTTCTTAAATGTT
Organism: Haliotis asinina; assembly: GCF_037392515.1. Classification (NCBI taxonomy): domain Eukaryota; kingdom Metazoa; phylum Mollusca; class Gastropoda; order Lepetellida; family Haliotidae; genus Haliotis; species Haliotis asinina. The sequence continues at coordinate 85,581,239 of NC_090281.1, forward strand.
TACATCACCATTACAAAAAGCATCAATATCTGTTAAGAATTATTCAGAAACCAATACAGGAAACACTTCAGGATGTGTTTGCTAATAAATATATTAAACAGTGATAAACATATCAAATCATGACACAAATTTTCTGTTTATAATTTTCAAATTAAGCCAATACCAAGTTTCAGCACTAGAGAATAATCAGTGTTGATAATCCTTCAAAGTATGTTGCATATATTAACAGACTTGGCATATTTCAACTTCTAAAACTGCTTGTTTGTCGACTTCACCTGAAATATAACAAAAAGTCAGTGTGAGGGAAAAAACATTACATAGCTGGAATATTTCTGAGGTTTTCATTACACTACAATAAACATATAGAAGTGACATTTAGAAGTGATGCATATAAAGGGGGAAATTTATTGATGTCAACTTCTGTGGGATTAGGAGCACAGTGTTATATTCCTACTCATTTACCAAGGGATTGAACGCTAGAATGCAGAAAATTGCCATATCATACATAGGAAAACAACACGAAGTAGTACAATAACAAAGGAAAACAACATGAAGTAGTACAATAACAAAGGAAAACACTTATTATTAGACATTTTATTATTTGTATTGTTTTCACCTTTTTAGAATAATATGTGTTTAAATCATTTTTGGCTCAGACGCTCCATCTTTGATGGATTAGAATTCTGAAAGGGCCCAATAACAAAATCTGCAAAATCAAAGTTGCGTATTAACCTTTTAATAAAAATTCAGAAAGGAATACATGAAACTTTAAAGGAGAGATCAAAGTTCACTTCTTTACTCTTGTCTGCCATTGCCTTTATTCCCATGCTGGGGTAGTCGAATGGTTAAGACCAAAATGGGTACAATGTGTGAAGCCAATTTCTTATTTCACCAGATGTGATATCACTGGAACACAGCTAAGAGCGTCACAAAACTAAACTGTCACTCGCATGATAAATGAGTAAAATATTTTCTGTGACATTGTTTTCATCATCTTTCCATAGACTTCCCCATTTATTCTTACTTTCATGTTTATCATGATCAAATCTGTCAAATGCTGGTTTTCAAACATACCTGTGTGTGCAGATGCTTCCTGCAAGTACTCAAAGGTGAACATGACATAAAACCTTTGTGTAATGCTGAATGTGAAACCCTGAATGTTACCAAACTATCCGTTCATATTGAACCAACATCCTGTGATAGATGTACTGTTTTTGAAATAATTATGTTGCTGAAATACTCTGCAAAATGGCTTCATTGTATGTCTCCTAACAAAAAATGTTTTAAAGACCTGTTCAAGCTCTGTGTGCATAAATGTTTTAGGTCTAGCAGCATCTTTTGAAGTTCTGGAATATTTATCTTTTGTTAAATTTATTTTCTACTGGTCTTGTTATATATTGTGAATTGAACCATATCTGGGGATCAATTTTTGTCACTAGGATCAAATGTTTGTGAATATTTTGTAAAAGATTTTTATTTGGAACTAAACTGTTATTTATAAATGTGAGGTACTAAAAATGAAATTTCTGTAAGCCTTCAAGTAGCATAGCGCATGTTAAAGCCGCTTATGGTACCATAGTTAGACTATATTCAGCATTGTTAATATATATTGCATTTTCATTTTAATGAGAAAATCATTTAAATGTGTCGACCAAAACAATTACAGGATATTTTTGTTATTTCAAGATTTATATTTAATTCCTTGATGTTAAACATAAATTTAACATGAAAATTAAACATGTTAAATATACAGAAGAACATAGACATAACAAACTCCACTGGACTGAGAAATTTAGTACAGTATTTTTTTGTTGTTACCTTAGACTTAGGTAACCCAAGTGCAGTGTTAAAGAATGGGAGTTAAGGTTAACCTTAGTTACGGTTGCTTTGTGAAAGGAGCCCCAGGTTTGTTTCCCAACATCCGTAGTATGTGTGTAGCCCAATCCCAGTGTCCCCTGTTGTGATACTACTGGAATTTTGCTAAGAGCAGTGTAAAACCATACTCACATACACTGGTGAAATAAGTTCAATAATCATGAACAGAATCTCAGACATATTTTAAGCCCAAGGTTTTATGCCTTCTGTTTGGTATACCATAATGCAATCCAAAAAATTTTTTAGTTTTCGTAACATCATTTTTAACCCTTTTAAACCTGTCTGAAATGTATAGAAATCGAAGAATCATTTTGCCAAAATTTATTTTTCTTCTCTTTCCTGCATGATGATCTCATATACTGAATCAAACCTAACTGAAAGGAACCAAGACCTTGTACATATACATACCAGACCGTGATAAGAGCATACTGTTTCATCCGTGTGAAGCCCCATTTTCATCTCCCATCACAAACCACATTTACTTCTGTCTCTTGAATGTTTGTGACATGTACCTGTACAAATGTTTGATATTTCAGTTCGGTGCCCCCCTCCAGTGAGGAATCGAGACTTTGTAACACAGCGGTCGTGGCTGGATACTGGCACAGAGTTGTACATCTTCAACCATTCTGTCAACCATGAGGTAATCATCTCACACAGGTGCTGTGCATAATATGATTGGCAGCCCTAGCACACTTGGATCATGTTCTTCAATACTCACACAACTATGGGAAATCCTGATGAAAATACATCCACACTTAGACTAAGACTTAGTCTCTGAATATGTATAATTTTGATAATAAGAAACAAATCCATTTTAATTGAAAAGGAGCCCCAGGGAGACCAGAGATTCAGAACCTAAACCTGAGGAAATCTAGACTTGCTTCATTTAAAGCTTTAGCACTGCAAGAAGGCTTGGCAGTAGTCAAACTAATGGTTCAGGGCCTGTGAGACAGACTAATCCACAGAAGCCAATGGTGACTGTATGAAGTGGCGGACATGTCTGCTGGTTTGGCATGGTTACTTCTTTGATTTTTTGTTATCACAACCTGATCGTACTGACATTGATATTTGCTCACAATGCTGATCACTTGATTATCTGGTCATGATGACTTGGACAGATTGAGACACAGTCATCTGAGGCACCACAGTCCCTAGAACATGCCTAAGATGTGTGTCTGTAGGTTTGGCATTGGAAACACTTGGTCATGGGTTTCATAAATCAGGAAATTGTCTAAAGATTTGCATTTCTTACCTCCGTTAATTTCTAATATCACTCACTCAACTTGATTGCCTCTGTGGTGTAGTGCTTAGACTCATAGAGTGTCTATCTCGAGAGTGGTAATTATTCCTAAGTAAAATGGTACTTATTCTTGTGTGCATGGCATCTCAGTGACCAGGTGTATAAAACCAGCTTTTCAGGCTAGTACAAGCAGCCACTCATACACTGGCATGCAGGTCGTCATGTGAGTGAAATACTGTGAAGTTTGTTCACTCACTCACTCACGCACGCACGCACGCACGCACGCACGCACGCACTCACTCACTCACTCACTCACTCACTCACTCACTCACTCACTCACTCAAATTCCTTGACAGCTTTGTCAACTGGAATTTTCCAGATGAAAGAATACACAATCTCATGTTATGAGCAACACCTGTGATATGGTGAGCTGTGTTTGACATAGCTGCTGTTTAAGTACAGGAAGCATTTGAATTTTCTAATAATTAATTATCATGATGACATAACAAATTTGTGTAAGATTTCGTGTTTCTGTGGTTACGGGTAGACTGTGAATGAGATTATTTTAAGAACGTGTTTTTGTTGTATTATACTGTATGTTAGACATTGTTTTGGCAAAGGTGTTAAACTTGCCATATTGTATATTTACATTGTTCTTGTGTATACTGAGCTAATAGCATTCAGTCACATATACATTTTCGTCTCAGTCTTCTGGTGATTCACTGAAAAACATTCCCAAACATAAAAGAATTCATACAGTGATTGGTTGGTTAAAACAACATTGGTGCAGTCATTGGTTAATACCAACTGGAAATGTTTTTTCCGAGGAGCTAATAATTTTGGTTCTCTCCAAGATGACTACTCCCAGTTTGGCTACCAGTCCAATACACAACCTGTTCCAGTTGGGTGGTTTTTAATTACTAGCTCTCTCCCCTCCATCAGATAGACTGTGCCACCAACACTTATATGTAGGCACACTAGTACATCGTATTGTACATGCTTAAGTAGTAGTACTGTAAATATAATGAATAAAACATTGTAATATTGACAGACAGAGAAAACATGCAAGACAAATTAATGTGTTTATGTAGCATGAAATTTGCCAAATAAAGTTATCAAACCTGCAGTTAAAAAGTGTACATGAAGGAAGATATACTTGCCTGATATCTACATGTCTCAAATACTAGCAGAACATGGAATTCATCATCGACCAAATGTAAACCAACAATAACAACAAATCTTATCAGCATCACTGATGTTTTTATGTTTAACCCAACCCAACATTATATTTTGATGAATTAGATACTATGGAATGCCAGTCTTGATAGTCATAAACTATCATACAACCTTTGTTTGAAAGTTATCATAAATTTACATTACCTACATCTTGGTATAACCATACAGTACCAAACTAAACAGATACAACATGTGTTATATAATGCCATACAAGCTTTTTGTGCTTGAGTGGAAAGACAACCCTGAGCCTCAGTCTAGGGAAACTTTTAACCTTCAACTCTGATATGTTCCAAGAGTACACAAACTGGGAGTAATCAGCTATACAGGTACAGAACATTACTAAGTGTAGGGCAGCTCCATTTTATGTCTATTTTGGGAGTAGTCAAACTGAGAGTAGTCATAATGGGAAGATACCATAATTTTTCACTTTTGACCCCCAAATGCATTTCTCAAAGGCAATGTTCTTTTTTCATAATTTCTTTTTTTAATGACATTCAATTTTGTCAAGCAACTGCTGAAATAATAGAAGCCCCAATTGATGCACAAACATAAACTTTTGTTAAAATATGTGATATATGAATTTTAGATGGCAGATACATACAGGTGGTAACCACAATATTCAGGTTGATATAAGACGATATGTTAATGCCTGGGAGGGAGTTACAAGCCATATCACCCGCTGCATCACCATCTGTCGACTAGCCTAGCCTAGCATGAAATGCAGTATCAGTTGCCAGACATTTAACATTATCTAAATTGATTGAGCTCTTTTTTCATTTTCTCATTTTCTGTCTCTCTATTTGACTCTTATCGTACCAGATTAATTTATGGAACAAGTAAAGCCTAGCTGATTCATCTGGCAAGTTTGTCATTATGTCTAATTTGAATAGTCAATGTTGATATTTGTATTTTTCATGTGGAAAGTGTTACTTTTTGCTCAACACAGCAAAATTCATTTCAAAGTGAAGTTGCCACCAAGGGGTTGGTATATTTCTTATCCATTTATCTAAATATAAATAGCTTATTTATTATTTATTTATATTTTTCTCAATTCCATTCCAGAAATGTCCCCCAAGGAAAGGCTTCATCAGAGGCATTTCATATTTCACGGGTTACATGATTCGAAAGCTGGATAACAACAGATGTCAGCTCACCTATATCTCCCAGTCAGATCCTAAAGGTAGGTCAAAGTTATAGGTCAAATGAATTATCAATATCCTACCAGTACATTCTTAATTTTATGATGTTAGATTCAATAGTATTTATTACAATTACTTTGCCCTTTTCATACGTTTTAAGGTTTATCATGTTGCCATTTACTTGACTGATTGTGTTTGCTTTCGCAGATATGTAAGATCATTTCAAACTTCCCTTCTTTATCAAGCTGAAACACTCACTCACACACTTACTCACTCACTCTTTGAGGCTTATCACATCAGACCATAGAATTGCTAGGAATCATTGTATAGATGTATCCTGTCAATAGTCAACCTTTAACCCTTGACCTCAATGTCACCCTTCATACCAAACATTGTACATAGCTAGATAGACAGACAGTATTGTTATCAAAGATGTCGAACTCTCTATCATCTGAAAAACTCTCGTCACCTGACCCTATATGTAGTAACCATTGCTTCATTACCAGCATTGAACCATGCTCCTGTAAATATTTGTGCCAATCCAAGCAAAAATCTTTTTGTGGTTGCTACAAAATAGTTGAACACACAAAATTAATTTTAAATATGTATTGTCTGGCCAAGCTCATTTATTTGCTGACCACTTATTTGAACAAATGTTGTAACATCGAGGCCAGCTATACTATAGCCATTTCTGTAACTTTCATGAAGTTTCACTCTCGCACGCACGCACGCACTGAAACACACAACAGTATATGAGATGTTGACCACACTTGACTTCCTCCATCACTCTGGTGGTTTTGTATGTTTCAGGCAAACTGCCATCATGGGCTGTGAACAAGCTGACACACATGCTGGCTCCAAAGGTGAGTGGTGTCTATTGTTATTGTCAGCCATTCTCAGCCATTCATAGGTCGTTTGTGGCCTGCAGGAAGAGACAGTCTGACATTCTGGAATTATTTCAACTCAAGTATAACATATGTTCTTTGAAATTTATCCCTTTAATGACCATTGCCAAAGTGAGAGTTTGCTAATGATAGACGTTTTATGTGGCCTTTCATCCATTAGGTTTTCTGCTATTAGTTATTGCACTGGTGTGAACGGTGACTTTTAGTTCAGAAACAATTATTGGTTGTGGTTGATGTGGTACATCACAAATTGTTAGTGCTGCTGTAAATTGATACATGTTGCAGCATTAAAGGGCAGGTCATGTGTTAAAGGGGGAGTGGCATTGAGGATGGTGTCGAGACTGATGTGTATGGCTGCTTCCCCTCTCTCCCTCCAATATTTATCTTCTTGTCTAGTCCCTCTTATTCTGTGGTTATCGATTTGATAACCAGGGAATGTTGTGTGCTGGAATTAGAAGGATGTAGAGCATTTTGTAGTGTTATCGGATAGGTCATGTATTGTAGGAGAAGGGGAAGTGAAATTGTTCCTCAGACTCCCAGTCTCTCTGTCTCTTCCACAACAGTAATTTTTTGCAACCATTATACACTTTCACAAGGTTTTTTTTTTCACTCCCAAGTTATAAGTTAGATATTCATCGGTATAAAGCATTTTGTAATGTTAAAGGACAGGTCATGTGTGACAAGGTGTAGGGGCTATGAGGTCAGTCTTCAGTCGGTATTGTATCCTCCCGATCTCGCTTCCTTCCACTGTGGTACATGTTTGCAAGTCCTATCCCCTTATTCAGTATTTTTTTTGCTTTCTCAGGTTGTGAGTCGGATTCACAAAGCTTGTAAGAAATACACAGACTGGAAGAGCAAGAACAGCCCTGACTTTAAACCTTGGCTCAATGCAGAGCAGATGATGAGTAATCTGCCTCGACTTGACCCTGCCGCCATCAAGCCCATCAATGCCGGTATTTCACAAGAATCCCTTGATGATGAAGAAGACATAAATGAGGAAGATATACGATTTGAAGATTTTTAGCTTTAGTTGTAGTCAGAATGTTGTATTATATCAATGACTGGGACCAAGGGTAAATTTGAGGGACATTATCAGCAGCCATCCTGAAAATTGATACATCTTGTCTATAAAACAGTAGCCTTATATACTGTTGACAGAGACTGACCTGGTCTACGTCACAGGCAACATTCATCTGCTGATGACATTTCGTAAGATCAATGAGCACTTTTGAGAGGTGAAAGACGAATATAACTTTTATAAGACCTATTTTTTAGTACTGTTAAACATGTGAAAGATAGACTACTGACTATTTTTTGGTCTTGATTTCAGTATTTATGTCACAAATTTCTTATCAAGATCAATTTTTGTGGGCACTTTGGAGACCTGAGCAACAAGGGCACCTGTCATTGTATGTGAAGAACTTTGCACCAAGGGCACCTGTCAATATGTATTGGCATCTGTCATTGCCTGTTAAGACCTTCGCACTAAGGGCACCTGTCATTATCTGTTGACAGCTGCATTTGTCTTTTAAGTTCTTAGCATCAATGGCACATGTCATTATCTACTGACAGCTTATTTGTGATGACTTAAGCACCAAGGCCATCTGCCATTTTATGTGAAGATCTTGGCACTAGGGGCACCTGTCACTGTGTGCAAGAGTCTGAACAACAAGGGCCCCTGTCATCATTTGTCATCAGCGTTGTAGTTGTCTGTGTAGATCATGGATGTCATGCTCTCTGTTTCCTACTCTATGGAGTTCTCTTACTTTCATAGCAATAAGGTGGTGAGCTTTGGGTTGTGGAATGCTTTTTAGAAAAAGTCACATTACATAACCATTTTTTCCAAAATAAACATTTACGTGAATCACCTTGATATTATCCAAAAGTTTTGATTCCCTATGGAAAGTGATAGGAAAGTGTGGAATGCACAGCTATTAATCATTGTTTTGGTTCTCAGGCAGTGGCAAAAGCACTCCACTTCAATCAACATTTGACTCAAATTAACACATAATTATTACTTAGGTCACCAATAAGCACTAATTATTTAAAGTCATTGCCTGGTAACCAATGCCTTTTCATTCAACAGCATGATAGATAGTATAGTACACACTTTGAATAAATTAAATTTTTTTTCATGAAATTTTATTTGGTTGAATCATGTTGAATACAGACCCACTGTTTAATACCTGTGTAGCACTGTCATTGTTAGAGATCATGTGTTTTCTTTTCATTTTCAAAAGATGCTATTATTTTCCTTGAAAAGGGGAACAGAACCATTCAATTTCAGGAAAAACACTTTCCTTATTTATAAATATTACACCATGTTTTTATTTTGATTTGAATGATACCACTGGAAATGTGGTTAAATCAATTTGTTGACATGATGTCATGTCTTTTGGGTTCGAGAAAGTTAATTGTAACAGTTTGATAAATTGTCCTATCATCAGAAAAAAATGCTTAGTCAGCACAAGAAAATCTTGGAGTAATTGCATATATATACATTTAAGAGAGCACTATACATGATCATATTGGCTTTGCCAGAGTGGTTACGTCAAACATGGGCACCATTCATGGCTCCCTACTACACTGACACTGTGATACAAGAGAAATATGTTAGATATGAATTAAAACCCAACTTTCTCATTCATGTAGGGAAAGATGCATGATCTTTCTTCAGTGGTACATTAATGTTTTGAGATGATTACTTTAAGCTATATTTATACTGTTTTAACTTAGCTACTGTCTCAGTACATTCTTTCTTTCATTTCTCCAAGAGAGATGGTATATATCAAGATTTTACACCTGTCTATTGCAAACCTATACTGATTATCTGTTACTGCCTGTTGAGGCTGACTGTGTCTATACAGGCTTTGTTAGGCCTACTTGAGTCCCAGTAAGTACTCTGTTGTTGAAAGCCCCTCCGTGAAGGTATACATATTTTTGTATGTGAGGATATACATATTAAGTCTTTTCATATTGTGTATTTTGCTGCTTTTTATGCAGCTTTAAACACCAACATCTGTTTACACGTGAGTTGGTATTTACTATAACTCAGCTTTTGACATTTTGCACTTGCATCTTAGATCACAGTTGTTTCAGAGGGCTGAATACAACCTGGAGGAGTCTTATTGTTTGTATCGGGTGGGTCACTGAATAGTGTTACGAAGGAAAAACAGTCATCTCACAAATTGTTGTATCGGTTGGCATGTATCTGACGTATCAATTTCAAATTCTTTCATCTTTAAGTGCAATCTTAGTTATAAATGTGCCAGCATCTATGAAATGTTGCATTGAAATGGTGAGGAAGTTGAAATCTGTACATCATGTATTTCCTTGAGGGAATATATTTTGTTAACATCGATCCAGTGGTACACTGACATATGTTGTATACCTTAGGTCAGTATTCTGGTCTGGGGATAATAGTCGTAAAATTCCATATTGTTGTAATCATTTTTTAAGTTTTTCAGTAGTAACTTGTATGTCACCACTGAATGGAACAAGAAATACTCAAATCTTTAGATTTTAGTCATACATGATTATAATGAGTATCAAACTGGTTCCAAAACTTCTGATTTTGAGAATATCCAAAACTAAGGGACCAAAAGTACAAGTCTTAAGCATGGACAATATAATACTTTGTTCCATGGTCACTGTATGCTGATAAGTGGTGTATAATTCTAGATAAACCTTCTGTTATCTCAGACAAAATTGTTTAACATTCCAGTATTTGGTTAAGGACCATTGATCGACCACAGGGCATAGGATCGGGACATCTTGGTAGTGTTAGATGTTTGGTTTCACAGAGATTATTAATTATTATGTATTGCCATGCATAGTTTTCATGCTGAAAAGAACCCAGTGTGGTCTAGCATTACTCAGTTAAGACTAGTTATTTAGCCTACTAAAACATGTACATTGTATACAAATGTCTCAGCAGTCTATGTACTGTCAAACACCTTAGCCATCCAGGGACAACCTTTTCATAGGTTCAAATCTGCATTTCTTTCCCATCATTACCCCTTGGTTTGTCAGTCCCATGCCACCAGAGTGTCGCCATCTTAATCTTGTTGTCATGGCAATGGTTGGAAGGACAACAGAAATGGTATTTGTATATATGCATTAATAGTGTTAAGAAATATCCCCAAGGTTTATTTGCAAAGGAATGCAAAAGGAAAGGGAGATAATCATTTGGGCTTGTAGAGGAGACTGTGGCCCGGAGGAAGGGCATATGTAAAGTACTGGAAATGGTTGATTGTGAATGTGTTCACTGTCATCGATACTCTTGTATGAAAACTCTTTCCTGGCATTAGTCATTCCTTCTACACATATCAGTTTCAGACTCAAAATAGCAATTCCATTTTTCAACCTATTTTATTACGTATTTAGACTGGTTGTCGTTACCCAATAAGGAAACATTTTTTTTGTGATTAAAATATATTTCCTGAATATATATCTTTTACATACTAATTCATATGATTGTTTATTCACGATAACTTTAAGTATTTTTTCTCTGATTATTGCACTGTTTTATTAATATCAAATCTTTCACTCAAATCTGCTACATCAAGATCTGACATTGTCAGTATAGGAAGTTATATTGATCGAACACTGAACTCAAAACTAGAGGAAGGATGTGAGGTCTTTTTTTGCCTATCAGATGTCAGCTTCCTGAACAGTTTCCTTCCTTTCTTTACCACATTGATTGGAAAATTTCACAAAAGAAAACTATGACACAAATATAACCTTGCAAACCCTTTGGAGTTTAGGCTCATTCTGGGTAAACACAAGTTATAGAAACAATTTCAGCAACAGTAAAGATAAAAGTTCAGCTTTACCTTTTTGTAGTTTGGAACTCCCTGAATATTTGTTTTCAAGATGTGGAAATAACTAAGCTGGTATGAAAGCTTACCAAGAATTTAGAAGCCTTGCCACTGATTGTCTTAATGACGACTTGATATGATTTTAACAAGATTGGATTAATATCAGTATTCTTTTCTCCGTGGAATGATTCTTGCAAACATTTGATAACTTGCCATATATGTGTGACATATGGAAGAATGATGTATGTTTTTTAGTAACATGTATATATATGTTTTTCCCCTTGCCATGATGTTATTTTATGAATACACAATAACTTGGCTCTATACTAAACCTGTATCTAGTCATGAGAAATCCATTTTCGTATTGTAGTGGTCTTTTGTTTTACTAAAAACTACTGCAGTCTGTATTTACGTACCCCAAAATAATACTTTAACTATTGTTGTTTGTTATTTATTTTTACCTTATTGTCTATAGTAATATTGGAGACATCAGTGTTCATAAACATGATTCTGTCATGGCAGTACTGTGTTCAATCAGTAATTCAGTATGAAGGCTAAAGGCCTATAACCGTTTAATTTTATTTTGTAACTTACGAGAAAATCCCTCAGTAGATTAGTGCATTGTGCCTACCACATCCAATAAGGGTCCAAGCATTTAATCTTCTGTGGATAACATGGAAGAAATTGTTTGGTATACGAAACCTACTTTTGAACATAGAAGATGGCAGTATTGTTTGGAGAAACAAATAAAGGAAAACAGGAAAATTTAATCTTATGAATATTTTCCAGTTTTTATCACCAGCTTTGAATAGCGCTGTGTGAGTAAATCTGAGAATAAAAGAAACCCCACTACTATGAAGTGATGTTCCTTTATTTGTTTCCCTCAGTATATGATTAGTATAGTCAATCATCAGTGCAACTGTTTTCATGACTAGACAGATTTGTAAACCTATTGTTTCAATGTGATGTAGAAAATACTGACACCTTCAAGGTGCACAAGTGTGTTAGGAACATTCATGTAGTGCAAAGTTGAACATCAAATGTTTCAGTTAAAATGTCCACTCGTGGTTTGAATGCCTTGGGAATGTGCCATATTAAAGGTCCAAGGTGTACAAAACATATTATATCTTATTAACTCCAATGTGACCATGACAAGTTAGAGCTTTAAAGATTCTCAGTTACAGGCAAGTCCTGTGCATGGATTATGTATCAGTCATTCAAAGATCTTCAGTAAATATGTAGTATATACCATACAACAGATTTATTGGTAAGATATAAATAAGCATCTTGCAGTGTATCTTTATTAGTCTAAATGCATCTATGAGACGTTTATAGTCTGTAGGTTAGCATTGTATATTAGGGATTTTGTGTCAGAGGTATGATATCTTCAGGTCTAACAGTTTCTAGATAAAATTTATTTAACAGTTTCTGGTGCCTGGATTCATGTTAGAGAGTAGTACTTAATAGACTGAAGATATGCATTAAGTGTTAAAAGTTCCTAGGAATAGTTATATACAAGATTATAGTGCCTGGGTTAGTGTTATATATTTGGACTTACAGGTCCACTGTATGCATGGTATATTAGAGGTTATATGCTCCTATGTGAGAGTCATACAATAGAAGTTTATAGGTCCTAGGTTCCAATATAACACAGTAGGATTTCTTAGGTTTAAGGTATGCATGATATTTTAGAGTTCTTAAAAATCTAGGTAAATGTTTTATCATTACATAGCAGGACTATATGTATAATGTATACATAATATATAAGACATAAGTTCCTAGTTGAGTGTCATATAATAGAAGTTTATAGTTCCTAGGTTAGCGTTATGAAGTAAGACTTCAAAGGTTGATGGTATGCAAGATAAGCTGGAGGTTATAAAAATATAGGTATTTTTTTAATGTAAGAGGTTTATTGTGCCTATTTTGTCATTACATTGTAGGACTGTAGGTCCAAGGTATCCATGATTTATTAGAGGTTATAAGAAGTACTGGTAAGTGTTGTGCTAACCATTTATAGTCAGTAGGTTAGTATTGTATATTTAGACTTATGGGTCCAACATACACATATGTTACAGGTTACATATGTTTAAGTTTCTAGATAAACGAAATATTTTAGTGCATGCATTGTTTGTAGCTGTGGAAGGTTTTTCCAAAGAGCCTTGTTTATCTATCTTAGTATCTAGTCAAGATGGAGTTGTAGGATTATTTGGTGAAAAGTATAGATATTTTGTCAGTATTCAAAATCACTATGGGTTGTGTGTACCATTTTAGCTCAGATTTTAATTTTTCAGTATTTGTTACATTTTCGACTAGTTGTGTATTCACGCATGGATAATCATATTCAAAGAGCTCCCTTTTTTGCTGTATTTATTTGATGGAATGGTCATTGTACCTCGACATATACCATTATGTATACAGGATATACCACAGCCATGTTATACTGGGTCATATTACATGGCGTTTTGAAAGGGTGTACAGGACTTTAAGACCCTTGTAATTTCCTCAGCACCTCAGGAAATACGGAAGTTACAAGTTGCTTACACTCTTGTGACAAATTTATTACCCTTAAGATCTTTTTATTTCGCCTATCATTAAACAACAATGTTGAACCATGGGCAGAATAAGAGGCAATATGTTTTGCCACGATATTTCCTGAACAGGCATGAAGGGAGATAACTCGGGGTGGCATAGTTTATAATAGAAATGATCAAATTTGAGGTTTTGTTACATGACAAGTGAAATACCAAAACAGTCTATTGTGTGGATATACTTATTGACACAAACAGTTAAGAAATCATGGCAACAATTTTATTACTCATAATTGTATACAACAACTCTAAAGTTTTGAAGCAATCAGCTGTTTGGCAGCCACATTCCATCTAAGGTTTAGGTCATTCGTACAACCCGTGTAGTGTGTTATTTGACAGATTTGATGGTACACCCTGGCAAACCTGCCAAAATGGTTTTGTATACTTTGGCTGTTGACCAATCAGAATTTGACAAATTGGACAAGTATGTTACGGCTACTGTTGGAACTGTCACCAACCTTGTCCAAGACTTGTCATAGACCCAGTTACATTTATTATTGTCTGAACATAATATTATTGTAAGATATCGATTAGGTTTGAAAACAAATCTAGTTTAAAACAGAGAAGATGTTCCCATAAGGGTCTCTGACCATCAGCTGGAGAATGGAAGGTGGTGTTCAATGGCCAAAGTTTAGGTATAGCACTCATTATCAACAGGAAATTGTATTCTTTTCAAAAGGGCATTTTGAAAGGAAATTGTATTCTTTTCAAAAGGGCATTTTGAAAGTATATATTTTTGTTACTCTCACCTAAGTGTAGATTGTAAAACTATATGTCTTATGGGGTCATAATCAATGACACTGATTCATAGTTTAGTTTCTGGCATCAGTCACCATCTGCACCATGTCATGCATCTTCTGCCTTTCAAGCACCAGACACCAAGAGTGCTCATAGCATGTCATTCCCCCTGGGCTCTTTCATCAGGGTCCTGATCCACAAAGCGTTTGTAACGTTATGACTTGTTGCAACTCTGTAGTTTATCATTGGCTCACGAATTTGTAGCGCTACAATGTTTGGCGAATCAGGATCTGGGAGTCTTATGTCATAGTTCTAACACTGTTTCCTAGGCAGAGTTGGGTCACATTTAGATGTAGTTCATGGATTTGAAAGTTTACAGGAAACAGAAAACCATGACACAGAAAAACAGACGTCATTGTTTTGATCTGGGTGAGACACTGAAGTCATGACTATAAACCACTTTGTATATGGAAAGAATGAACAGTGAAACTGTCACAGAGGAGAACGAAGCCACCATATTCCTGTCCAGACCCTCCATAAAAGTGAGCTTAGGTTACAGAAGATCTTGCCATTTACCATTACAACGAAAGTCCAATGGTTATCATAGTGAGATCACTGACATTTCAATCATAGTTATATGGGCGGGTATTATCAAAGATGGTTGCTTAAATAGTGAGGACTGATGCACTGGATAGATTTCACTCTCTTGATGAACTTGAGAAGAGTTTTGTATAATTCAAATGAATGAATGTTTACGGGAACAATGAAGCATGTTTTGAAGCTGTTCATTTGACAACCTGTTCTGTACTTATTAGTCTGTATGACAAAGGTCTTAAGAATACCAGAAATATGTCAAGCTATGGCAGAGGAGGTTTTGTTCACTAAAAATTCGAATACCAGGGTGCTGGGATAGCTAGCAGTTAAATCCATTCACTCATCAAGTGAGAGGCTTTGGTTCAATTACCCATATGGGT
Source organism: Haliotis asinina (assembly GCF_037392515.1). Lineage (NCBI taxonomy): Eukaryota > Metazoa > Mollusca > Gastropoda > Lepetellida > Haliotidae > Haliotis > Haliotis asinina. The sequence continues at coordinate 85,596,754 of NC_090281.1, forward strand.
ATAAGTGTGTTAAGCCAAATATAGATGTTCCATGTCCTAAAACTATGTAAAATAACCAGCTCACTCTTAGACAGTTGATTGTTCTTGTCCATGATGTCAGTTATTTCAGATCTCACAAATAGTATACTGATTCCTTGCTTTCATTTCGACATTGGAGCATGTCAACTTCCAACATGACACTTTTTGATACTTCCTTTTCTGAAGAAATATAAGTTTTGAAACAATTAGTATTATACCCCTCAAGTCTCTCTTCCATCATTTTGCCTCCTTCCCTATTAACTCTACCTCAGCCTGTTTGGAAATAGCTTAATCAAATGCCCTTGTTCAAAACATGTCTGACATTTACTGTCCACTAGATTACCATGCAATACAGTTTCTTTATCCAATCAAATCTCTTCACCCAAAACGTACACCCAATCACAAATGTCGTCTCATCTAGTGTTTTCTGATTTCTATATTTAACTTCTAGATGTCTTTCTTCATTGATATATATACCAGCTGTATATTTTTTCTTGTTGACGTCCCTCCTCACTAAATTTCCGGGTATATGCCCCAGGCAGCCTCAACATCCAAGAGTTATTTTTCTCTGTCACATGTTCTCATATATTTCAGAAACATGAGAAAATTTAAATTTACATCAGAAAATGTCAGCTTCCATCTTATGATGTCATCCTCTGTTTCCATGATGCTTCCCTCACAACTGATTATATTTCAAATGAACAGCATTGTTGACATCATTTGTCTCCAAAATGGGATAACTTTGTGGAGAAAGAATTTGCCCATCCTGCTGGATTGTCAATGTTTGAAGCTCATTTTTCTACCTCCTGCCATGTTATTGTTGGACTGTTGCGTTAAAGCTCTTTGTATCCTGCCTTAACTGCTGAAAACTTTTAAGATCACATATACTCTAGGGGGGTACAAATGCATAAATCAATTATTGTCATTGTTATAAATGAAACCCTGTCATCAAAAGTACTCATTTATACATTTAATTACCTTAATTCAACCTATTTGTTAACAGTACACAAGAGTCTGACGTGAACAAAATTTCAAAAAATCTCCATCACTCACCCTATGTCATATGGAGGCACATGACAGGAAGTTTGAGATGTCTTTAGTTTATCTCTGCATCCCATTGTCTGCTCTGGTTCTGTCTGTCCATTTAAGTCACTGACTGTTTGGGTACTGTAGCTTGTCATGCAAAGTTGTTTCCCTTTGTCATGACTGGTCATAGCAGGTTATTGACATCAGACAAATATTTCCCCAATAATGATCTTTGGTTTGTTAATTTCTTACTCTGCAGGTAAGTTTCACCTGAACAATACATGTTTTAATCTGTGGGTTTTTTTTTCACACATAAGTTACATGTCATGACATGACTCAACTCTGTTATGGCATTGTTTTTTGTAATGTTACCTCTGAGTAGCAAAATGGTTATAACATTCCAACATTTGCTTGTGCAAAGAGTTTATCAAGACAACCAGTCATCCATTCTTCATGATGTCACATTCTGTCAGATTAACATAAAAACATGTAAATATGTCTTCAGTTTCCTTTGAAATGCCCTCTTACATATGGTTATTTGCTCCTGAAAATCTGTAAATGAATGCTGTAATTCCCTTTGCTGATGGTTCAGGGATAAGAAAAATCCTTCTTGCAACAACAGACATTCCGTATTCTTCTATTTCCTGTAGCTCATTTGAAGATTGAATAATTGTAACATACTGTTGAAAAATATAGGTTTTTTTGTCACATTGCATACTGCTTGAATCAATTTGATAATGTTATAGGAATGATCTCCCAATCATATCATTTATCTCCCCTTTGTATATGTCTGATCTGTCACTCTTATCTTAGATTTTTCCCGATTGTATTCATCTGATCTATCATTTATCTCATAGATCTCCCCAGTATATGTCTGATCTATCATTTATCTCATAGTTCTTTCTATGATATATGTCTGATCTAATTATCTAATAGATCTTCTTGGATTTATGTTTTCTTGCTTCTTGTTTTATCACGTTTGACATATGTTGTATTCAAGCATTTCATCATATACTGCCCAAAAGAAGTGATGCCTTGGCAGTGTGTATGAAAGAATTGGGCAGTCCATAACTTCTTTTGAGTAGTGTACAATGCAGAGTCGTCTAGGGGCACTATTGTGCACTGCTTGCTTGTATGAAACTTCCAGTTTAGTTTATTGTACACGGTTGTGTGGAGAGTACTTTTTCAGAAGTGCCAAAAGTTATGACATCAATCAGAGATGATTAGTGGTGTAGAAAATAGTATGTAATATGGGGGCCACTGAAAATATGGCGCCAAGTGTACCCAGCAATAGTTTTATGAACTTGTGCTATATTGCCATGTTTCTTTTAAACATTTTAAAGACAGGTTATGGCTGAAGCAATCATTTGGCCCCCATCTTAAATTCTGTTTTGAGGGGAAATGTCTTAGCTAAATATCTTGGTAAATAATTATGTTATATGCAATGTTTAATATTGATGCAAACGTATCAAACCGATCAGAATGATTTATTTAGTTCTGGGATATCAACTGTTTGTGAATCAAGATATTGTTTGAATCAAGCAAATCAGACTCAGGAATGTCAGTAGCTATTTTCAAAATCTGAAAATGAATCTTTAACTGTTCTCATGGAATGGGAATCCAGTGGGTAAATGCATTCATTGAGGATTATCAAAAGATGATGTTCAGATATTCATGTCACAAAAGAATGGAAGTAATCAGTTTGGTGGAAAGTTAATGGCATATTATTGAATGTCTCATTCAATTTTTACAAATATCTATAATTTTATATTTGAATGCTTTGAGTTTATGCAACCAGAAGAGGAAAGCCAAAACAAACTGGCATATTAAGACTAAAATGGTATTCGTGTCCAGGTGTGTCAAGGGACACAGGTGCATGAGTCTGAGACTATCTCTCCAGTGTTGAATAGAAAAATGCACAGAATTATTTTCTGTAGAACTTCCTATGCTTACTAGTGTTACTGTTGATTTATAAAAGTTTTTGTTATGCTCGTGGTACGACGAAATTCCAGAAATTATCGGGTGTATTCATTTTTTCTGAGTAGAAATAGATGTATTATTTTCATTCAAGGAACTGGGCTGCTTATACTGGTGGATTTACTAGTTCACTGTTACACCTGCTGCTGCACTGCACTGACTATACACATCTCTTGTACTATAAGATTGTAAATAGAGATAATTAAGTGAGTCATTGTTTTCTTTGTGTGTCATGTTTTCATTCACAAACATCACGTCTACAGGACCTCCATGTTGGCAGCCTAGTTATGGGTTTGCTCATCATGTCAACAGGTGTGGTAGGCTAGTGGTTAAGGCCTTTGCTCATCACACGAAAGACCTGGGTTCAAATCCCCACAGGGGCTCAAAGTGTGAAGCTCATTCGAGGTGTATTCCTCCCTCTACCCATCCTCGACATCACCAGGGTATACGTTCTGACAAGTCTCCACTATACCCTGGATGCATCTACAGCTCAGCCTAAGAAAACTTATCCCCAGTACTTTTCATTACACTCCACTACTAAGTCTAACAAAACCTTATGGGAGGTTGCGTCAGGTAACCTTGAGATTGACCAATCAGAACACAGCTTACCAAATTGCGGAAGTGGACATTCGCACATAACTATTGAACTTTTTATCTTGAAAAGGTTCGTACCCAAATGATTCCGAATGCTATTTAGCATATGTTCGCTTCCGGATGATGCACATGGCGTACATACAACCATGAAAACTGTGAGTAAACAGTCGCTGAAAATGGTGTTTTTGGCAGTATTCAAGGATGTCATCTTCCGGAAATATTAGCTAATGGTAACCATGTCAACAGAAACCCCAGAAACCCCAGAAACCCCACAGCCCATATACTGCAGGTCAAATAATTGTGTTATATGCGGATTTTTGTTTGTGGAGAGATCTGTGTCAGCAGCATGAATATTTTGAAAGTAATAGTAGCCGTTGTCTGATTGGTTAAATCTGTTTAACCATCTAGCGTTTGATTGGACAGTCATTGGTCGCTCAATGGTTACCTGACGCAACTTTCCAATAGGTTTTGTTAGACTTAGTGGTGGAGTGTAACGAAATACACCAAGACTAAGTTTACTTAGACTGATCTACGGCTCAGCCCAATAAATTTATTACCTCCCGTTTTATTCAATCAGGTGTCTACGTTGGGAAGTTGAGCAAACCAATCACAACTTGCTTTTGCTTTTCAAATTATCTAACTGGCAAAACAAACCATGCAGAGGTTCTCTGAAAGAGGTAGGAGATTTTGCACATATTATTCAAAAGTTTCAGATCTATAGATTTGTAAAATTTGAGTTGCACTATGAGCAAACCTTCGCAACCGCTATCTTTGTTGACATTGGCAAGCTTCGTTATAACGGCGGCCTAGCTGATTGGCTATTGTGAGAATGCGGAGTCAGCAAAGGGAGATTCGGGCCAACCCGTAGATGTGTCCAGGGTATCGTGGAGACTTGTCGGAACGTATACCCTGGAGATATCGAGGATGCCTCATACCGTGATATTGCCAAAAATGGGGTAAAACTAAGCTCACTCACCCATGTCAAGAGACTGGGATACAATGTGTGAAGTCCATGTTTGTCTTTGCACTGAGGTGATTGTAACTTTTGAACAAGAAAAAAGACATAGCCCAGAGACCACTTTGTGGACTGAGATGTGTCTTATCACAAACACATAGAATTTCATGTGTAGAATTTCACATGACAGCAGCATGATGGGATAGCCAAGAAATGACGATCTGAATGAGCAACCAATTGGTGCAAGAGGTATTTGATGGGACTGAGTTTATATCCTACATGACTTGGTTGATGCATGTCGTCATACCTTCATCAATCCTTGGTTTGATTCCCCACATGGATGCATTTTCTGGTGTCCCCCACCAATGACATTGCTGGAATATTGCTGACAGTGGTGTAAAACCAAACTCATTGACGGTAAGGCCATTTCACTTAACCGTCCTCCCAGAGTCACAATTTACTGAAATCCAAATTCCTGCTGGTGCAACAAAAAAAACAACTAAAGGTGACTTTAAATATGTTTTATCTCTTCGACATCAACTGTGTACTTCATTGAAGTATGTATTTTACGAACAACGTAACAATGCTATTGTCATTCATAAACCTGTACACGCATAACCACAACACAGATATACAGGAATGATGATAGTACTAATTACAAACACAGGGCACATCTTCTTCACATCAGTTAAGCAGCAAGTTTATCCGCAGACTCCCATAGACTCATACTGAACTCTGTTGTGTTTTTCCTTCTACACTTTATTTTATCATAAGCCCATAGGGCATCTAGTAGTATGACGAAAGGGCATCTTAATGAATGCAGATACAAGTTCAATCTGTTTTCTGAGATCAGAGAGAAGTAAACAAACTTCAAACATCAATGAAGCTAGACTCTTTTCACTGATAGTTACTATACATACACATGGTAGACTGTTTCCAAAATCGTCATTCTTTGTTCACATGCTTATAAAGATTGTTTACACATACTAGTATGTTGGTCAGGGACACATATTTCAGCACTTATTTTATTTGATTACAGAAAACACAGCCTTCGATCTGCATTTTCAAAAGAAAGGTATTGTTTCTTGAAATACAAATCAACCATAACAATATTATTACAAGCTAGATCATCAGGCCTTGCAAGATAAAAGTCTTAAGCTGTGTCCAAAAAGATAAAAATGTGGTTTATCTGTCTAAATTGCACACCACAACAATAAATGGACCAGTATACCTCCAGTCTACACACTATACATCAGACCGTGGTTATCATGAGACAATGAAGCACTCAAAACACGCTGACATAGGTGGAAGTTGTTTATCATGCTGCTTGGTTGTCTGACAAGTAGTTGCAAGTGTGTCTACTGTTACAGCGTAAGCGTTCATGATTTTATGGCTGTACATCCTCGATATGTCCAAGGTATACCTTCTGATGAATCTCCACTATACAATGGATGCATCAATGGCCCCACAATTTTAATTTCTTTTGCTGGCTCCGCATTCTCACAGTAGTCAATCAGCTAAACCACTGTTACAACAAACTTGTCAGTATCAACAAAAATAGTAGTTGCAGCTGCAGCTGCAAAGGTCTGTTCGCAGTTTGACTCAAATTTGGGGGAAATCATGCAGACACATTGAGAGGTCCGAAACTTTTACAAAATACCGAACAACTCATTTCACCTCTTTCAGAGTTCCACTGCATCATTTCTGTTGCTAAGTTTAATCTGTTATATAATTTAAATAGTGTAAGCGAGTTGTGATTCGTATGCTCAATTTCCCAGCATAGACACCTAACTGGGTATAAAGCCAGCCAAGGGAAGCAATAAATTCATCTGGTCGAGTCGAAGATGCGTCCTGGTTATAGTGGAAATTTGCTGAATGTATACCGTGGAGTTATCTTGGATGATAATATTTAAGCCTACTATTCACATTGTGGCACACAGCATCATGTGACATCCCAATGAAAATCTGGACCCCATGTCACAAAGCTACCGTATTGCTACATACTGGTGTACATACTATACTGTAACATACACTGTGCTACAAATGTCATAAGTCTATGTTACAGGAGGAGTCATGACTCTACAACAGCTTTGTGAAAAAGGTCCCTGTTCCATTAAGATAGCATAAAATTTCTATTTCTGTCTCTTATGTACTGACAGTTCAATTTCCCACTTCTATTTGCTTTCACATAAGCATTAGTAACAGGTAAAAGGTTCTTATTTTCCAGTGAACGACCACGTTTGTTTTAGTGAACCTATGGAAATGAGTGAGTTGGGCTATACACCACTTTATGCAACATTCCAGCAATATCACAGACACCAGAAATGGGCTTCATACAATGTACCCATGTAGGGAATTGAACCCTGGCCTTTGGCATCACGAGTGATTGCTTTAACCACTGGGCTACCCCTGTGGCCCCTGTGGGAATGAGAGCAAGGAGAGATAAGGACAAGTGCTGGGCCCTGATACTATTGTATCAGAAGGAAAGATTCCTTAACACTATACAGCATTGTTTTTAAAACACAAGTCACACACAAAGGTTTTCACTAGTACTAACACATTAAATGCTGCAAAAAAAACCATTATCTTTGATCTGTAACTATTCAAACAGTTTCTGGAAATAAACATGTGGCTGACATATGTATATCTTAATTGTAAAATAACATGCCGCAGGTGAACAGAGATATTGACAAAACATAATTTTGGGATTATGGGATTTAGACTCAAGTCAACAAGATGCTTGGACAACTAAGGGACATAACTCTACACGACAAATTATGGTGTATTTGAGTGAGTGAGTTTGGTTTTATGCCATTTTATCAATATTTCAGCAATATCCTGAAATACCTATGGTGTATTTGACTATTGGACCACCAGGCTTATCTCCCCTCAAGATGATACTGAAAAGCCTTTTCACATCAGCGACCTATATATGTAAGCTATTGAAAATTGAAAACAAATCTTTGTTGTTAAAACCCCAATAAGCAATATTGGTACTGTAACAATTGTGTCCTCACCAAACAGCCAAATGGTTGATACTGTACGCAATCATCCTTTCTGTTAGAGTTCTCTTAAAGGCAATCAGAAAACAGTACTAGACTCAAAGTAAAAAATGACAGCACGACAAGATTCTCAAACATAAATAATAGGATATCACAGTAAAGATAACAATTTAACAGTCAACGCTGAACAGCTGACTGATATTAACTATGTGTTGTATTCTAGAACAAGCAACTTTGAATATAATGTCAGTGATGAATATGTTAGCAATCTGCTATGATATGGACTTAAATACATTGGTCATCAAGCTGAAAGCCTACTATTGTCATAAGAAAGGGGAGATAACTTGTGGACAATGGCTTTCAGCAAGGATGTTGAAACTTCTTTATCACGTAGTACCAATTTAGTGCAGCAATTTAAATATACACCTAGCTCATTGCAGGAATGAGTCTTGCAATATTCAGCCTTCATAAATGCTGTGAAAGAGTATTAGCTAGGATTTGGATTGGCACATAGATTGACTAGTGCTACTCAATATTCCAAATGTATTTGTATATCAGAGACCATTATAATAGATTATCTATTATATGGTCTCTGTTGTATATAGATTCTGTCAATATTAAAGTATCTTAAGGCCAATAGAATGGATTAAAGACATTGAACTGCCAACTGATTCATTGACATTTACAAATTAAATAAATTGAGCACAAACTGATGCATTAGCATTGAAATGATCACACACAGAGTTCATAACATAGCTTATAACACAGTTTATGACACTGTTTATAACACACCACAGCAGACTTTCAATGAAGCATAAACACACAAATAATTATCCAATGGTACAAGGATTTATCCAGGTTTCACCAATAAATTTGAGAGATTTGTTAATATATGATATTTTGTTCACAACTGGCATTTACCGGGCATTCAAAGTTTTCATTTTCCAAACTTTCAGGCTATTTTAATGTTAAAACATATAGAGAATTATCTCATGCTTTATTGGTTAAATTATCACTGAAACACATCTCACATCAACTAAGCTATAACATTAGCTACAACTGTCATCATAAAGTTAGAAATTTGTCATTGTATCTGAGAATATTTCCTGATACTTGTCCCCCAGCCTTTGACCAGGCCTAGATAAGTGAGTGAGTGAGTGAGTGAGTGAGTTTAGTTTTATGCCGCTTTTAGCAATATTCCAGCAATATCATGGCGGGGGACACCAGAAACCTCCATAAGTCCCTACATGGTGTCTGACTGTTACAGAAAAAGACATGTTTGTCTGACTGTTACAGAAAAAGACATGCTTTACAGGGGCTGTAATCCTTTTCATTACAAGGGTTGTATTTTCGTGGACCTATCCTCACCCACTGATCCGGTCATGTGGTTCTTGAGATCTAAAATTACCTGCCCTTGAGTTTCATCAGCCAATCTAATTTGCTGGTACACTAAGCCTAATGGACCAATCAGAACGAACACCTGTATCAACGGAGTGTTTGTGATATCAAATGCATGGTGGTGTCATTGACTACATTCATAAATTAGTTGTACGAAACTCAAGATTGGAAATCTGAAAGACATTAAAAAGAAAATATTTCAGTTGAAAAGTATGTCTATAAAAATGGTCATAGCCTAGGACAGGAAGGGTGAGTATTTTTCTAGATCTTGAGAACAGGAAAAGATCCAGAGTTAGTTTAGGTTCACTGAAAGGGAATCCTGGAGTTACAAGGATCAGGGTCGAAGACAGAAAAAATTCTGATGCTTGGCTCCATCCTGTTTTGCTGTAGAGAGTGGGTCACATTTCAAAGGGTTGTAGAAAAAGAAGCTTATTTAAGATCAAGCCTGGGAGACACACAGAACTCATAACCAATAAATACAATGCCATATACACAGACAATGTGTCATCTGTACAATATATATTACATTTAGAGAACATGCATCAAGTATCCATGGCAACAATGTAAATTATTAATAAGCTCTTTGGAACATGTGCAATCATCACAAGCCTGTACACTAACACAGCTTAGCAAGGGATATATATTATTGTAAGTTTGATTAATAATAATGAATTGATGCTCTTGTGTGAGCATGTATTTGTGCATGCGTGAGTGAGTGTGCAAGTGTGTGCATGTGTGTGCCAGTTACTGCGTAGATGAGGTATGAGTGCTTTGGCCAGGGATTTATCAAAGACTTTGGAGACAAAATTTTTACCTTAATTCAAACTGGGAGGTTGTATAGTTCTTAGCTTGCCAAACTAAACGTGTGAGTGGGTTGAGATTTCCCAAACTATGAGATATTTAACAACTAACTTAAAATGGCACTGAAAACAATAATTAAATCACAGTATTATCACCTATTCTTGGTTCTGTCAACAGTGAAATTGAAGCTACGTCTACCAAGCCATAACATCAGTTGCAATTATTATGTCGACTTCAAACTCTTAACTCTTATTTGCAATTCAGTTATCACATTTTTGTGAAAATTAGGAGCTGAACTATAGATCTTGAAACAGGTTTAGATAAATCCTTGATCGTATTTTTGATGGGAAAAAATTACAACCATCCATCTTGTCAATAGTCTTTCTGAATAACAAAGAAAAATATATGACACCCAAAATTACCACCAGTTATCTCCCCTCCTATTTGATCATATTGTTTTCAAATAATGTACTTTCATTTTTAGACACTTAGTGATTACATAAAGATAATAACATAGTTTAAGCTACTCAATTTTTGGTTATTGAGCAAATCTTTTCTAGTTTAGGTATTTCTATCTGGAGTTTATTCTGATATGAACGGTGAATCTGTTCAGATAACATCGCCAAAAACAAACTACTATCATATGAAAACATGGAGTAAGTGTCCAAGCCATAAACAAACAATGAGGGAATGATCTAATCCAGTATAGTAACATATTCACCTATTCAGGTATGGTATCTGGGAAACACATACTGGGATGACAAAGGGACCAGCACAATCCTAGTTGTAAATATGTATATATATGTTCAAAACACAACAACATGTAATACTGAATATTACCATCATGATACATTTTTCACAGAGCATATGTGTGGCATTCACCTAGCCAGGTGTACAGTTATACTCAGTGATCAACACTGCTACAGCCTGCCTGGAGAACTTTGGACATTTACAGAAAGAAAAAGTGCACTGACAACTGCACTATAAATCTCCATTAAAAAACAAACCCTGAACAAAACATTAATATATCTTTCTTGCCTTAGTATGGATACATAGTGAAAAAATCTGAGTATTAACAAGATCTGAGTGTGTTTATTTTGATATACATTCATGAATAGTGATACCGTATATCACCATCAATATAGTGAAAACACATATTAGGCAACGCGCCTATATAAACCTTCAAAATAAATTTGCAATGGTTGAAACTGCAATTAAAAAGCAACCCTTGATACAGTTCATTATCAGCAAATACACAAATACCTGGTACACAATACCTGGTACACAATACCTGGTACACAATACCTGGTACACAATACCTTATTTAACTGCATTATAACAGTTTCATGATTGTTAAGCCAATAGTTCTGGTTTCCTGAAGAAGGCACTCAGGGCTCCAGATAATTTTTCAACATCAAGAGTATGTACTCCTTATTTTTCAACACAGGAGTACTGGATATACATTTAGAGTATTGAATGGAATTTAATGGATTACCAGTAATCTTGTGTTTCATTTTTGATAGGCACCAAAACAGTGCTACTCTTGTCTACACAGGTCAATAAATAAAACATTACTTATGTAGATAAATATATCTGAAATTATTCTATGACCATAGACCATTACTGTGGTGCATATCTGCTACATTTTCTAAATTATTTCCTACGAATGATGCATATTTTTTGTCCACACATACGCTCTTATCAGGAGATCTGTATATTCTATCATCACTTTGATCAGAACAGATTCAATTTCATATTTAACTCCCATGATGTGAGATTATTATATCAGATGATTAGTCTATGCTGGAATGAAACATTGAGCACAACAATCTGCTATAGGACTGCAGTTGGACCAGACAATCCAGTTATTATCATCATGAGCAGCTACAGACATGATGACATGGAAAATCAGCATGCCTGGGAAATGCCTGCAGCCAAACCTGAAGAACGTTTCTTGAAGGGGCATTTAGAAGTGGGTATGATGACGAGGAACCCTTTTTATGGACAAACAACTTCTTTGTTGTAATAGACATGATATCTCAGTGTAGATCCCAACACTGTTAGGCTTGATCTAATGAAATAAAGAAGTTGTCTATCCAGAAACAGTGTCCCTCCTGAAAAAAGCCATGTACAAACCTGAATGAGCTAACTTTGGTAATGTTCAGTGACAGGCAATGTAGTTTTGATCAATTGATGATACATGTGCTGACAATATAAACAAAATCTTTGCTAGCAAGAAAATGCCATCTTGTCATGACACTGCAACAAATAGAAATCCTTAGGATAGAATTTCGTCTCTACAAGTATGTGCTCATAAAGTATCTGACAGTGGTTTCATAGTTGGTTATGACTCTAAATATATAGCTCGAGAACATGATACCGAAGATTCACTGTTAACAGATCAAAAACAAACATGACTGGCTATATAATAAAGAATCAACACGACAACATTTCTCACTTCATCCAATAGCACTGACAAATACATAAACATGGTTAGGGAATTTCAGAATTCTTTCAATAAATGCATCAACTGGAGGGTTTGATACAAGCCTCCAGTCATGTACTAACAAAATCAGCTAAATTTGAACAACTACCATCAATGAACAACAGACATCAGAGATTATTCATTTTCCATGTCCGACCAGACATCAATGGTCATCAATATGATCCACAAACACAGTTCACTGTCATTTGTGATGACTTCCATCAAAAGTTTAACCCAGTGGTTTTGCTTGAGATCCTTCTTCAGTCAGGTCTGATGTGAAGCAGACAGCTTCCTAATGAGCAGACGACTTCCTGTTGAGCAGACAACTGCCTGATCTGTACCTCCTGAAGAGCCTTGTTAGGAATGTCAACATCCTTCATGTGAATTCTTTGGACAAATATTTCTCCATCAGAAACAGGCCATAACTTTTCTTCCCATCCTTTCGCTCCCCAGGATATCACATTCCTGTTTTCCTGTCGACTGTAAACACCAAACACACTCTAGAAAACAGCATACATACATATCACATGTGCACTCTGAAATCTTTGAAGAAAAAAAAGCATCCGATATCCTGTGAAAATGCAACTGGAACTCCAACCATACATCTGAGCGTTAAGCAACAGAACATAGTTGTTTAATGTGCTTGACAACACATGCAACATCCTGCAAGCATGTCTTAATACCCAACATCTGCTACAAGTGCAGCCCTTGATAAAACTCAGGACGATCTCAATGTAAATTATGACTTTTTTTGCAGACAATAATGATGAAGATCACATCCACATTTTGTTAGCACTTTAAAGAGATGAACATTTTAGCATCAGCAATGTGACACGTCTTGAGATGTTCATAAGTGACTCAGATCTGACTTCCACTGAAAATTCCTCTTTGTTTCATCGTAAAGGGCACAATATCTGAGAGATTATGGTCACATTATCTTGTTACTTGTAACACGCTACACACAGCCACTTCAGGGTTTCGGAGAACTCATTCACAGGTTGATATGATGAATGGGATACAACTCTGTCTGGCCTAATTGAAGAGAATAGATTCTGGGTCTTGATTCTCGAGCTGTGCAATATGACGAAGCACGTCCTTCTTTGTTATTATTCCCAATAAACGACTGCAACAGAGAACAAATTATCATCACTGTATTAAAAAGTCTGCATACATGGCAAGGTGACTGAGTGAATGGTATCTTAACTATTTTACACAAATCAAGGACTCTAAACATGTTTCCGTATGTAAATACTAGAGGACTGTGTCCTATCAGGCATTTCTTCTACTCATTTTTCAGAGCACACACAATGATGTCCAAACTTGCTTCCTTACTTTTAGACAATCAGATACAATGGTAATGAACAAGATTCTGTGGGGATTGAGATAGGCCACATACTGAACATTCTCATTACCTAAGAGACACTTTATAATGGGGTAGAATGGTGTGGTGCAATAACTGCTATATTCTACTAGTATAGTCTGTGGTGAATACATGAATGTAGATATTTGCTGAGTCAAACAGATTCTGTGAGTGAGTGAGTGAGTGAGTGAGTGAGTGAGTGAGTGAGTGAGTGAGTGAGTGAGTGAGTGAGTGAGTGAGTGAGTGAGTGAGTGAGTGAGTGAGTGAGTACAGTTTTATGCAGCTTAAAGCAATAATCCAGCAATATCATGACATGGGAAACCAGAAATAGGCTTCATACATTGTACCCATGTGGGGAATCGAACCTGGGGATATTCCATGTGAAAAGGCAATGTTTTAACCACTAAGCTAGACAATATCCAAGGAGTGGTCAGGCAATATTTCACCTGAATTCAACCAGTATTACAGCAATATTTCAAGATATTTCAGTAATATGTCTGCAATCTGATGTGAAAAACCAAACAACATGCATGAGAAAATACTGTTTTAAATGGAAACAAAATACTGTTTCAAAGGTAAACAGGAATTAATGAATCCTACCCATTATGTGTAACGAGTGTTTGACGGAGACCCAGCTTCCGGAACATCTCGACAACCGTCTCCATCGGAGTTTGGTCTGTAATTGTCACTGGAGCCTGAAGGAGGAAATTACATCAAATGACTTCACATGGAAAAGAAAACAGTAATTATTACCATTAACAATTCTAAGAAAACTACCTCTATTAAAGAGCTACTGATTTTTTACTTGTCATCATGCAAAAAAAAATCAAAATTTCATCAGCATCCATCCCCTTCACTATTGATAATTAGTATGCAAATATCATCTTGCTACAGAGGCCATTTGCACTATCATCATATTGTTTTGCAAACACCAACGGACCACATTTTCAGTGGAATCAACCAGAATTTGGTAACGATGGCTTAAGCTGCATCTTGTAATACTGTGGGCAACCACGGGCATGACATGCTACATTAACTTTGTCAGTTTTGGAAATATAAGTATATGAACAAATAACATTCCTTCCCTTCAAAATCAGTTTTAGGAACATGCATGAAAAGGAAAAATACTTCTATGTGGAGGATCTTACCATATCCAGTATTTTCCTCAGTTTGAGCGGCGCAGGGCCATGGGGGTTGGCAGGTACATGACCGGTGAAGTACACCATGGAGTTACTGACGACCCCTTCTGTGTTCTTCCTGGCGTTAGCTGAAATACCACAACAAGGCTTACTTTTAATAATAAAAATATGCTAAATAGTCTACCACTGTAACTGATAAATCTAGATCATATACTTAGATATGACACAAAACTACTACTGATTTGTTGGTCAAACTAAAAACACTAATAAACCAATGAGACCAACCTTACTGAGAAAATAAGACAAAAGGTAGACAGTTAGCAACATTCAAGCGACGTCACAATGGCCTGGAAATAATCAATCTATGTGGTTGGTACACCAACTGTGGTCAGTCATCGTTTTCTTTCCCTACACCAAGAGCCAGGCAGGAACACAACTCCTACCATCTCTTAATGCACTTTAGCATGAGGCGTCCAAGGACAGAATTGCTAAAAATCTGGCACCTCACCTAGGAAGGGGTGAGGCAGAGCCAAACTGGTTCTAAAGCTAAGTCCCTACAGTGCACCAACTACATTAGACGGTGATACTTCAGACTTACTGATGGCCAGGTTGAGATCTCGACGTAGGACAAATCCGACCAGGTACTGTGACTCCTTTGACACAACCACAGGGAAGCCGTTGTGTTCTGTATTCCGCAATACATTCTCTGTAAAATAATACATATATTACAACACATGGAGCCTATTTGTTCCTATTGTAGTGAATCAGATATGTATGTAACAAGAACCATCATCATCATCATCATCATCATCATCATCATCATCATCATCATCGTCACCCTGTTACAGTAGTTCACAATTATTTGGAGGGCGGTTGAGGTGGACATTCCCTTATCCCAACAATGTGGGAAAATATAGAAGGTAACTCACCAACTTCATCCACTGTCATTGTGTCTTGTGTAATGGCACACAGCGGGGGATCATTCCTTCTGCAAGAACGATAAAACATAAATACACATTGTAGAGATACATACATATTTAGGTAGGAATTGGACAGGTTGGATGAGAGTAAGTACCAGATATCTCTGTTTGCCAAACGACAGGAACATGGAGATGTGGTCTGAGAACATATAATTTCACTCTAACATTGTTACACAGTCTTAATCTCCAAATTAATATCTAAATTCATGGTACAATTCTTCTTGAACAGGATTATGAAGATACTTTGGCATTACAAATAAAAACATATTTGAAAGATCAAAAAAATATTCATGATTCATGATAGCAATTCCTAAAGCAGATTTAGCATAGAACAATGACATCATAATACAACATTGTCTAGAACAATTGAATGAGTTTTCCACTGTTCTTGATATTGCAAACAATTAATAATCCACATTATGCTTTCACAAGTTAAACATAAACAAGACCAAATATTCTTCGGAGAATTGAATTTTTCTACATTTCTCTTACATGAAACTAAGCATGTTGTCACAGGTACATAACACAAAAATTATATGTTCTCAATAGGTTGATGAGTAATTATGGAGATATATAGCATAAGTGGTGACGTCATTACACACTGAAATGTCTATGTAGTCACTAATTGTTTGACATTAATGATGTATCAATACACCTTTATGAATACTGATATTTAATTCCTTGCAATAGGATCATTAATCTATAGTAAGCCAATCACCTTGTCAAAACAACTTCATTTTTACAAGACATTTCACATATTACAAATATCCCTCAAAATAACTAGACTAATCAAAGGTGGACATGATAAGGATGAGCTGCAGATCATATGAAGTCTCACTGTACGTTGAGCTGTTCTAGGTGAACACCGTCTTTTGTGCAGGACATGTCACACACTAATAATCAACACCACAACATCAACAGTCTAAGAAATCAACATATTCTCAAACAATGAGGGCTACTTGACACTAGTGTACAACACTGAAATGTACATCTGACATGGAGTGAGGGTACAGGTTTCACATCTGTCTGTCTACATCAAGGCAAGGGACACTATGCTGTTGTGCAACTTCGGAATGGGCTCAGGGTGCCACATACAAAGAAATTTTAGTGCTAAGGTGATCGTAACTCCTAAAACTTTAACATTGGCTTACGACCATCGTAGAACTAAGGTGATCTTAACTCACATATCTTAACATGGACTCGTAGAGCTAATTTGACCATTACTCCCGAATCTTAACACAGACTTTCGACTATCGTAGAACTAAGGTGATCATAACTGACATACCTTAACACAGACTTACAACCATTGTAAAAATAAGGTGATCGCAACTCCCATATCTTAACATAGACGTGACCATCACAGTGCTAAGGTCATTTTGTACAATTGCACCCAGGGCCCTGTTTCCTGTGACTGTAGTACTACCACTGTCATCAGCCATCAGTGTTAAAGTCTGGGTGTTACGATCACCTCAATGGTGAGATCGCTTTATGAACAAGCCCCAGGACCTGTCTGGACCTTACAATCCAATGATCAGCATCATGAGCATGAGAATTGGGATATGATGCCAAGTGTCAATCCTGTCAGTGAGCATGACCACACAATTCTGTTAGTCACCTCTCACAACTAACATGGGTTACTGAAGACCAATTCTAACCTGGATCTTCATGGGTCCAGTTGTACAGAATGATGCTCATTATCACTGAATTCTCGGGTCCAGAGTAGCTTATCCTGTTAACACTGTCCTATGGCTTGACTATTGCTGAATGTGGCATTCAACAAGGAAACAAGCATCTGAATAAAGACTAAAATTTGCAAACTGTCGACTGAGAGACGACCTTTCACCACTAGTCTAGAAACTGGATAATAAATTATTTCACTTTTGTAACTTAAGCAGTTTTAACAGAGTAGACAATATGAATGACATCAAACTACAGATTGTGTTTGTTTAGTTGAACATATAGATTTTTCAGGAAAATACAATCACTCTTTCTAGATTTCCAACAGTCTTGGATATATCATTAGATGCAGAAGCAGCCTGAACATTGACACCTGTGAAAACTGTACCTGGTATTGCCAGTTTCTCTGGATTTGGCAAAGTCACCAAAAGGATTATTATAGCAATTTCTCTGCACACCATGCTAAGTACATTTCAAGTTAAAGGGTTTTAGCAGACACTGCAAACCTGTTAGGGAAAGATAACTCCTGATACAATTTACCATCAGGGACATAATTCAGAAGTATTATAGTTGCATCAAGATGGCCGCCTGTTGTCAGGCAAGTCTGTTGCAAGCAAAACAGTAGTTAGTGGCAAGAATATCAGTTCTTGACTCAATGCAGACTATTCTCTGCACCAATGAACAATACTACAGTAAGTTGGTCTGTCAATAGACCCTGCTATACACACTGCCAAGTCACATATTGTCATCACATATGCTCAGTTTAGTACATTGTCTTTACATAATCACACTATTCAGCATCGTCATATGCCGTTGCTTTGTAAGTCTTTACAGCACTACAGGTAGTCTTGCAACAAAGTATCATAAATACTTTACACATTATTGCAGCTCCACTTTCAAGCAGCACTACACCAGTGCCTCACTGATCGAACTCGACAGGTTTCCATGGTAGAAAATATTGTCATTAACCAATACTTCACAGATTGCTAAAGCTCTACTGGTCACTCGGTTGAAGTCTTGTCATACACTGATACTTCATGAGCTTAACTTGTGAGTGAGTCAGTTTTATATCACAGTAATACTACAGCTATATGCCAGTGGTCTGTGAATAATTATGTCTGGATCAGGCAATCAAGTGATCAACAGACAATCCAGTGATCAACAGCATGAGCATTGATCTATGCAACTGGGATATGATGACGCCTCTTCCAACAAGCATAGTCGCTGAAAAACAATTCTAACCCAGATCTTCACTGGTGTTCTACTAGTCAGTCATGACACAAACTATCAAACTTGTTACAAAATGGTATCGTCATTCATTGCAGTCCACTAACAATATACAGCTAGTTTACACTGATACTTCACAGATTGCTAAAGCTCTTCTGGTCAGGTAGTCATTGCATGAAGTTTTGTCATACACATTACTTTACAGATCGTCACAGCTCTACTGGCCAGGTAGTACTGGGACTAGGTCCTCGTCATACACGACACTTCACAGACTGTCATAAGGCAATGAGGTAGGGAATCAAGGGTGACACACAACAAACAACCAGATGTATAGCACAACACTAGACTATTCAAACAAAGAGTCTGTCACTCACACTCCCAACCCATAGCGCCAGTATCTGAGGCATGGAGGAAAGTAACAGGTGTTAGTTGCATTTTCGCTTAGCAATACTCACACTACAGACTGTTGTCTTGAATACAATCAATGTTAGATTCTAAATTTCACATCTACATTGATTACAGGTGAATTTACTATCTCCCTTCACTACAGGTAAAATTCACATCTATCTACACTGATTACAGGTGAAATTACTATTCCCGTTTACTACAGATAAAATTCACTTCTACATTGATTACAGGTAAAATTACTATTTCCCTTCACTACAGGTAAACTTAGCATCAGCATTCACTAAAGCTAAAGTCAAACAATGACACTCCATCAGTTCACATTAGCTCCGTACTATGAATGCAGGTAAAAACTTAACAATGTATCAATAACAAAAATGAAGAATCCCCATTGTTTAAAGTTAACAATACAATCAATATTGATAAAACTATTTCAGCAACAATTACCCCAGGTAACATACTATCAATATTGTTTACAGGTACACTAATAATCAACAGTTATCCCAAATAAAATTCTTTATATCTTTTCAATATATCAACAGTCATTCCACGTATCATAACATCAAAACTGATGACAGGTACATGAACAATAATTTCAAGTAAACATGTTTACTGATTACAGGTAAAGCACTATTTATCAGAGATGCATTTACCATCTCTACTATGAAGTCAAGTTTGAGAGTCTGACATATACTGAATAGCAAAAGGAACAACTGTTTTTTGGGTTGTTGTTTCGGTCAAGACATAAAGATGAATGTTTTCTTTTATGAGATTTCATTTTTTTAGAAAATTGTGTTTCTTTTTCTGTACAGCATATACACCATGCAGCCTGTGTAAGAGACTGCTGGTTACAGCCATGTCTGTTGTACGTCACCTACACGGTTGTACCTACCTGGGTCTCATGACATCAGCAGCTATTGTTGTATGTGTAAATTCCTCTTTACTGTCCAAGTATGGGTAGCCATTCAGCCGAATGTGGGCATCGTAACTTGCAAGTTAAGGTTCACAGAAATAAACAGAGAAATACTTGTTCGCCTTCAGATGACAAGGAAATGCTTTAACCACAGGGCTAAACCACCACTTGTTCAGTCCACCAGTAGGGACGGTTTATGGAAACTTAAAACCAACAAAGTGCTTGGTTATCTAATCAAATGATATGGAATGGCATGCAATATACTGGTTGTGTGATAAGGATACATTCCCTCCTTGCCGAGAGCATCTCCAACCCACTTGCTGGTGATGGCAGCAGCCATAATGGGCACAATGTACTGCAGACCACCAGTCAACTCAAACATGATGACCACCAGGGACACTGAAACATAAGACAGTGAGTGAGTGAGTGAGTGAGTGAGTGAGTGAGTGAGTGAGTGAGTGTCTCAGGTGTTAATTTTTTTAAGGTTGCTTGGAAACATATTCACACTCAAAGCCCCAATTTGTCAGAAGGATGCTTGTTCTGTGAACAGTGAGGTGGCAGAAAGCTCTGAGATCTGATTTAAATGAACTCTGTGAATGAACAATGTCAGGACAATCTAGAAGTGACTAAAATGCTGCTGTAACAGGTTAATTAGTGGCAGATATTCAAATAAATCAATACAGTTCAAAAAAGGCAAACTGTTTCCCACATTTACAAGATCTTCGAATTCATGATACACACAGATATAGAACACATCGTGATAAGGGGAGACAACTCACCTGTCATCCTGGTGACCCCTCCCAGGGCTGCTGCAGCACCAACCATGGCGTACAATCCTGGAGTCACTGTGCACGTCTGCTCCGAGTCACACATGTTGGCAAAAATGGGGCTGTCTTGATTGGCTCTGGTCAAACAACAGTTACACATATAATGAGTAGTGACGTATTTGAAGGATAAGTGTTGTCCAGTTCAAACAATGACTAAAGGCAAGGGCAACAATCCATCCCTTTGGAGTATCTTCTATTAGCCAACACAATAAGCCTCAGTCTGAGATACTCGGTGCCTATTCTGAACTTAAAATCCCACAAGGGTTCAGTGACCGAGTTGCTGATTTGTGTTTGGCATAATGCCACTTTTATCAGTATTTCAATTACATCAAAAAATAACCCAAACATTATGCCTGTCTCTGACAGCTACCACTTTGGGAAAAACTGCGAATAAGGAATCAGTGATGACAAACCCAGAAACCAGGATTCAAACTAGGACTTGAACCAAAGTAATCAAAGCATTATGACTATTGCAACTCTCAGTTAAATGTGGACAGTATCATCATCCTTTTGCTATGACAGCTTTGTGAAACTGGGTCCATTAAAATATGTAACTTTGCAATTCTTTGACATGATTCAGGGAAAACCAGTCAAGCTGACTTACAGGACCAACTGTTCGACACCGATGCCAATTAGACGGCCCATGATTGCACCTACAGCCATGCTGGGTATGAAGAGACCGCAAGGAACCTGGAAGTAAAACGTGTCAACCATGTAGAACTATCTATCATTACAAGACTCTAGCTGAGATTCTTGAGAGGCATTTAGAAGTTGGTGAATATATAAGACAAGTGTATGGATAACAACTTCTTCTTTATTGCCTAACACAATGTTTCTGGGCTACTTCTTGCCCTTTCTTCAGGTGACTGAGGAAGGGACAATAAAGACAATTATACAATAAAGAAAACTCATCTTATGAGATTCTAGCTATCTGGCTGAGTAGTCCTTGACTTGAAACATCCCATACATGTAAGTGACATTGTACAGAGGTGCATCCAATCTTGTCTATTTGTAGCAAGGATTGAAATTTGACTTTAATGAGATTGGAATAGACATAGCACCTTGCTGAATGAGAAAGTGAATGAATATGTTTTCATGCTACTTTTAGCAATATTCCAGCAATTTCACAATGGACACCAGAAAATCGTCTTCACGCAACAAACCCAGGTGGGGAAATGAACTCACATATTCAGATCGATGAGTGAACACTTTAACCACTAGGCCACTCCACTGCCCCACCTTGTTGAACACTACAACTCACCTTGAGACCAAAAGTCCATATTGTGATGAGAGATTTAAAAATGAGGGCTAGTGACAGCTTCCACAATGCTGTCATGACACCCTCTCCTGCCACAGCGCTGCCGATGAAAGGCTTAGACCGTGTGAAGTTACGATGGTAGTCACTGAAATTATAATTCAAGGAACATGTAAGAACAGGATACTGTTCTCATGATACACATGTACAACATTTGGTTGTTTGTTACCTAATGCCACATCCAAGTAGTCCTGAAAAGATAACCCTGTGATTTACATCTTACGCACAGCTGGGATAAGACATCAGCTAAAATCACATTACTGGGCCAGTGCTGGCATCGTTCTGGCCTGTACTGTTGGTACTGGCATAACGTACATCAGTATAGAGCCAGTACTGGACCAGTGCCTATTTTCCTTCAGTGGTCTGTTACAGGCAAAACCACAATGGGCCACATATGGATGGTTACCGTAAACACAACACCACAATGCTATACTGGCCCAGTACTAGAAGTGCACTTCCTATATGGGGAATTGTGGGAGATTATCTCAGGACCATGTAGTCTGCTCTAGAAGGGTGGCCAAAAGGTAGAGGTTGACACTTTCCATATTTCTGCATGTAAACTGATGTAATGTGACTCAATCTTTGTTTGGAATCACTACAGAGACTACACTTGTAAAGACTACTCAAGTTAAGTGTAGAGCTAGATTTTGAATAAAAAGAGCATTTTGAAAATTTTAAACATTCGGTCATTCATCATATATACCATGTTATTAGATCATGCAAAACCTGTTTGCATATCAAATTCAAAAACATGTTCAATTCAGGAGGAATTAAACTCATATGGATAAACTTGAGTTTTGTTTTGTTTTGTTTTTCTCCTTCAGATTATTTTTGTTTGGTAGTGGCCAGTGCCAGTCGAACTGTAAAGGAACAATTAGGCACCCGTTACGGCTGTGTACTGAGTTCTCTGCCTGTTCTGGGCTAGTTCAACGCAAGTGTGCAAAATAGTACAGGCCCAGTTTCGGAATACCTTAAATGGGCCTGATGCTCTGACTTCAGTGGGCAAGTACTGGCCCAGTTACGTGTTGTTAGCTGGGACAGCATGGACCCATGTATCAAGGATAGTCAAGTCATACAGAACTACCTTAGCGCTACAACTGTCGTAAGTCTATGAGAGAGCACATAATATGATCATCTTGACTCTAAGATCACAAATGGAATATTGCAGCTCTCATGTTCGATGATAAACAACATTCAGTCAGTACAAACAGTGTTAATTTGGGGGGTTTACTGTTCTCAAGCCAGAATGGAGTGCTGAAGACAATTTTTAACCTAGACCTTCAGTGTGGGTGAGTGCATTTAGTATTATGCTGCTTTTAGCAATATTCCAGCAACATCACAGCAGAGTACACCTGTACTGAGATTCATACATTGTTCATGGAGAATCAAACCTGGGTCTTCATTGGGATGAGCAGGCACTTTAACCATTAGGCAAACCCAGGCAGTATGTGCACAGACAGTCAGATTTCAGCTTATACCTTCAGCTTGTACTTACCATAACTCCAAACTGTCCTCTGGCCCACAGCTGCTTACTAGCATCTTGATCAACTCACTTGTGTTCATTCTGGAATAGATACAGAATCATAAAAATTCTTTTATTTCAGACTAATCTAGAGGGCAAATGCTAAGCATATTGAATGCAATAAAAAAAAAGGGAACACATAAATGCACAAGTGTTCCTAAAGTGTTTTAAATTAATATCAATTAAACAGGACTACCTTGAGTATTCTCCAGCATAACTTAGTAGCCTTGGTCAATTGGACAAGCATCAGTTTTGTATGCTTTCTATAAAACATGTCAAAAGTCTAGAACCAGACAGTTTCAAAAGGTTCCATCTTGATTCCACTGTGCTTCAGCTCCCTTGGCGAACACAGTATCCACTAGGCTATAGAGGCAGTCCTGATTCTAGCAAGATGTCAATAAAGAGTCACCTACCTGGTATAGGAGTTAGGGTAGCTGAGCAAGGCTGTGATGAATGTCACAATGAGAACCTACATATAACAAGAAAGACTATCAGGAGACTCCCATGCTACTAAAACTGATGATTAATTAATTAAGACAACACATTTCAACAACTCGCCATCAACACTTTAGAGTTGTCAAACTGTTGTTGAGAAATAGGATCAGTCTCTACTCTCACCAACTTTTCTATCAAATTTGTAAAATGTTGTCCAACTCATGTTGTTCAGAAACGATCAATCCCAGTCATTGAAATTGTCACATGACTACAGTGATAGAGGCAAGGCACACAAATGACACAAAAGTTTGACAACATGGATTGGACATGTGAAAATGTTTAAAATTTCAAAAACTTGTGTTGTCATGTGTTGTATTTAATACCACTTTCAGCAGCATTACATTTATATCATGGCATAGCAATCATGCGTGTCGTACAGATGTCACATACATAATTATCTGAGTAAACCCACAATAGGAACGGTGCTGAGAACATGTAAACAATATATTTTATTTAAAACTAAGAATAGTAAAGCAACATGTTATCACAAAAAACAGGTCACAGCTTGACGACAGTTGTCAGAAGTCATCAAGATAACTGGATCCACAGGTCAGTAGCATTTCGGTCCAACAGGAGAAGCTGCTTGCACCATATTATTCCTCCGTACCTCTACTGAATCTAATGTCAAGGCCATGTAAAGCCGAGTAACAGCAGCTCCATGTTACATATGGGTATGTATACAACTGAACTCACCTCAATAATTGGGTAGGTTCCCAGTGATGAGGTTTTTCTATAACGGCACCACATAATGTTGAACTTGATGAAAAAGCTTCCATACAGCCCCTACTCAAACAGAGAGACTTTTGGGTACTTATGCCTCATTAGACAAAATATGAATGTTATCTGCAGTCAAATCATAAAGCTAATAGATAAATAAAAACATACTGTGTACAAATTTAAAGAAATCTGAACATACACAACAATAACTACTTTTAGAAATTGTCTGAGAACCTATGATGTTCATTTAACAAATCAGTATGAATCTGCATACTAACAGTGTTTTGACAAATCAGAACAAATTTGACTGCTGATGACTATTCACTTCAAATGACAACTTACCCCGAGTGCCCCAATGATGATGAATGCCACCAGTTCCTGGATGTACCAGGGATCATGGTACTCCACATAAAACATGACCAGATGGTCGTTCCCGAAGGGGTTGATAGACCGCAGCACAAAGGCCGCCATTAGGGCACAGAAGAAGGATCTCCATAGGGTCTTCAAGGGGAAGTAGTAACTGACCTGCAAGTACATGTCGCATAGAGGAAAACTGCCATCAAGGTCAAGGTCACTGTCACAAGATAAAAACAGAAGTGAAATTGACATGATTCAAGAGGTTTACTAAGACGTAATCGTAAAACCTGGAAGCCATTGTAGCTGTAATCAATATATCGTTTATTGCTGTGTCATCATTTGTTTGAATCTTGTCTAATACAGCACTAAGCAACATTCCAGTCACATGATGGCAAACTATAAATAATTGAATCTGCACCATATAAACCAGTGAATAACACTGTTAGTCACCTCTTAAGACAAGTATGGGTTGTTGAAGATCACTCTGAGCCTGGATCTTCACAGGTTCATTATGTAACAAATGTATATATGCAACAACCATATGATGCATAAAATGTTATATTGTTGTAAAATGTTATATTGTTGTTATATTGTATTATACCTCCTCCAAGCTGAAAAGTACACCTCCAATTGGGGCACCAAAGGCGACACTCACACCTGCAGCGGAGGCAGCCGATAACACCTGGAGGACAATTACATTCAAGTGATGTTTAGCAATAGACAATAGAAAAAAGGAAAGAAATTATTCTGAATCTGAAGCTATGTTTATCTTTTGTATACTACAGCATCAACACTTTTCCTTCCCTGTTTGAGCAGACAATACAATGTTTTGGTAAATGAGCAAAGGCAAAAGAACAATACAACTTTAAGTCACAAGAAACAAATCAGCAGGTCCTGTCTAAGGGAGGCAACTCTGCAGATCCAGTTAATGTTATTGCTTGCATGATCAGTGCAGTCTGCATGGAAAGTTGTGTAATATGTTCACAATATAGAATATGTATATTTGTAAATTAATTACTGAAATTATTGAAATTCTTTTGGATTTGTGCTAATTATGCTTTATGATTAAGTAAATATCACTGTTTACTATTCTATGACAACCAACTAATAAACAACTGCGTTTAGTTCTATGAAGAATATTTGTAGACGACTTACCTCCCTTTTCTTGGCTTCATTCCTACCATATTTGGGGAAAAGGTAAGAAAAGATGTTGCCACAGCAACTGGCAACATGGACAAAGGGGCCTTCCTTTCCCAGTGACAACCCAGCAGATACTGCCAGCATCATTCCCACTGACTTGATCAACAACGTCCACTTTCCTAGGTAGCCCCGGATGATGAAGCCACTCAGGATAGTCTTGATCTGAGGATCAGAGTGAGTGAGTGATTGAATTGAGCTCCTTGTGCTTGTCAAATTTTAGTCGATATGACTGTCAAATAAAGGTCATGTGTGACTAATGTCATAGATTTCAGTGTATGAAAGAGCCACTGGCTCCACTAGCCGATAGGTAGTAAAAATCCAGTTGGGCTAGTACATCTCAATAGTCAATATATATATATATATATCACTCTGACTTGTTAAGTTGTAATACACCTTTAAATCAGGCAAGTTTATGACCTAATTAAAAAAAACTGTTGATCATATATATTAGCAGCATAATGATGAAACCAGTGTTAGCTGACAATATCTTATTCTCATGTATTTTTATAAATGCTATACTTAGTTTCCATATTTAAATATGGAGCTAGTATATTATTTTGTAGGCTTGTAAGCTTCAGGCATAGCTAGCCCAAATGGCTAGCAACATTTTGAAACTATTTCGCTTACATCACCCTGGTGCCTAGCGAAGGGAGGCAACTCTACAGTAACAAATGCTAGTGTTACTAAGTATGTGGAAAAAGTGAATAATGATAGTGCAGGGATCATAAGATCATCAGTGAGTTAAGACACTACCGAAATTCTTGGATATGTTTTCTTAACTAGGATAATAGAGTAAAAAATGTCTGATAAAAGCTTTTACGACATTTTCGGTTAATTGTTTTGTGCCACCACTCAGCAGCATTCCAGCTTTACACATATGGGCTAGATTAGACAATCAAGTTGATCATACTGTAACTATCAATTCTGCCGGAGAACAATGACATGCAGTCAGTCACATCTGACCACGTAATCCAGTTTGTTACCTTAAACGACCAGTCCAGGTTGCTGGAGGACCAGCTCTAACCCAGAAGCCTCATGGAATGTTACTCCTTGAAATCTTACCTCAGGAATACCAGAGCCACATGCATATGGTGCAAAGACTCGCACCAACATGGCCGCCATGCCAGCAAAGACCAACGCCCAGAGTATATACAGCAGATACTTGATGATGTACGACCCGGCATTACCATCACTGATGCCGAACAGACGACTCCATGAGTACCACTAGAAAAGAAAAAACAAATTTGAGACTGCAAAGAGATAAAAGTTACTAGTGAAACCTTGACTTCAGTTAGTAGTTTCAATATTTTTTGTGTATATGTGACCAAATCTACCAAAACTTGATTCTGACCATATTAGATATTTAGCTGTCAACGCGCATAATTAATACAGATTAATAGATTATCAGCCATCAAATTTAATGCTTGTTAGGGGCTTTTCAAGGCCCAGTCAACAACTGTAAAGAATTATAGAAGTAAATAGATGAGTGGTTGAATACAGATAAGGCTGGTCAAATATGGATCTGACCATCAAAGCGAAATAACCCTTAGCTATATGCTGCACTGAGAAAGTTTTGCTTTGAGAAGGAGATTATTGAACACCTAATGTCATTGTAAAGCATTTTTATAACATCGTACTTTCCTTTAAACTGAAAAATTGACAAGTTTTAATAAACATAGGGACTTTTTAGGCAAAATCACTGGAAATAACGACTTTAGCTGAAGTGAATTTTGGGCCTCTTTAGGGTAAAATGTCAGGTTTTTTTCTGTCCAGTTTAACTTGCAAAATCCAGGCTTTTCTTCACACTGAATTGTGGGAAAAACACATGTCAAGCAGCTCATTTGTGCGACTAGTCAAACTTGCATTTCAATCCAAAATGGAATTATTTAATGTTCACAACTTAAATTTATTTAAAATGATTGATTATCATGGAACTGAATTCATAATATTCATAATCTAGATAAAATCTCATTACCCTTAAAAAACAATCATGCTCAAAGCCTTTTTCCCATCACAAATTGATTTAGTGGGAAGAATACGGACTCTTATTTTATACTCCCATTCAATGAACATTTGAATTCAAGGAGTATATTTTTACTGCATTCACACCATTAACAATTTTGCAGGCGGTTTTACAAAAGTTTTGTCCTTTCATCACCAGCCAACAACAATTTAAAAAAATCAGCTCGAATATTTGACTAGAAGAATGCATAAAGGAGGCTCCATATTCAAAATAACATTCATCTTTCAAGGCTTGTTGAACAGTGTGGATTTACTGTCAGGCTAATGGATATTTTGCTTATTAGATATTTCCAAGTAAAGACAATTTCTTTCCCAGTAGCTTGATTTTCACACCCTTATTTACAGTATTTAGAAGCAGTGAATCTCACTGTTTAATGGTCAGAATAAGAGCAAATCTAGCTTTTCTTATTGATATCAAAATGTAGACAAAACTCTGCTTCCCAAACTAATATGATGGCACCTAAAAGTATGTATGTATTAATAGATTGTTTATAATCATTCTGCATGTACCGCATTCTTATAATCAGTTGTTATTCAGAGATCTGACATTTAGAACTAACTCGTTTGAGAGACTATTTTGATTTTTTTCCCCTTAATCATGCATTTCAATCACCTGGTAGTAGTTATTCATTCTTATATATTGTCAATAATCTATTAGCTTAAAGAATATTATTTAAGCTTTGAAAAAAGAAGAGGTTCATAAGTGTATATGAGGACTTTAATAAAAGAGGCATTTTGAACTTCATAGATGTTATTTTTAAATGTATAAAATAATCTCCACTTCATCCCTTTAAAATGTAAAGGGTAATGGGGTATGAGTGGGTCAGTGAGAGTTTGAGCAACTGTGTAAAACAATTATGTATCTATTTATATAGTGCCAAACTCCACATCAGGTATGCTCATAGCACTAACAATCAATAAGGCATTATCAGTCTATTGATATAGAACCTTTTGTAGAGAAAGGTTCTGAGATGATACTTAAAGCTTTCAAGGGATGGAGACAGCTTGATTTCATCATGGTGGTAATTCCATCTGACACTGGGGAGCAGGACAAGTTCTACCCGCACAATTCCTACCTAGGACAATTCCCACCCAGTTATTTTCACTATTATATAAATCCCCACCATACTGAAATAAAGAAATTGACCTTGATGAAGTTTTTACTTTGTGCAATATTCACTTTGATAAAATATAAACTTGATGAAATTGTAAGATCAAGTGTTTTTAAAACCAGTTTATCTGAGCTTGAGTGCTACTGTTGTTGTACCTACAATAGACATGCTTCCCAGAACTAATAACCATCTGGAGGGGTGGCATCGCCGCCTGTTGACCAACATGTCAGACTGTCACCCCTCCATCTGAAGGTTCCTGGATGTTCTCAGACGAGAGCAGGCCCTCAACGACCAGGTCATAACCCAGATGCTATCTGGGTTGAACATTGCCCAATCGAGGAAACAATATCAGGACTGCCAGGAGCACTTGCAGTCAATTGGCAAAGACTACCCCTACAGACGGTGTCTAGACTTCTTACAAAGTGTTGCCCACAATATCAGAATGTAGCAAACTTAAGTTCATGCTACATCAGTAAACATGCAAACATGGCAATATCATTAAAAGTTACAGTAATCTTATGTATGTCACAAAATAGTGCTCAGATTCCTTATAATATGAACATAACAGTAAACCAATATGGACAAAAACATTTCAAACTCACTCAAAATTATTTCTACACTGGCAACACAAAGATACAGCTCTAATGTGATATGGCTGGTTTGTTGCTTGAAGCTGCACTCAGTAATATTCTAGCTACATGGCACCTGTCTGTAAATAATCAAGTCTGGACCAGATAAATCCAGTCATCAACATCATGAGCATCAATCTACGGAATAGGGATATGGTGACATGTGTCAACCAAGTCAGTGAGTCTGACCACCCAATCACATCAGTCGTCTCTTCGGATAAGTATGGGTTATTGAAGGCCAATTCTAACCCACATCTTCATGGTACTAATGTGTCAGATGAGTCTGTTAAAAACGAATAGATACTTCACATCACATGTTTCAAACACATTTTGTTCTTGGCATACTAAGCTGGACTATAAACAGGGATTGTGATTATTTTCTAACATTTTACAAAAAAACCCCATTAATTATGCAGCCAAACACATATGAATGACTGCAAATATTGTCCTTCCTTTGTCAATACAAGAAGCTTCAAGCTATGGTCAGTATTTGAACATCAAGATTGATTCCCATTGATAATTAAAGACCAAACACAGCCACATTGTAGAACAGTCAAGGCATCATGTTTATCTGAGGAAGAAAACATCACATCCAAGCCATGACAGGATGTCGATAATCAATCATGTCTTCTTTAGTCTTGAAACAATGGGATTCTGGAACAATGGGCATCTGGTACAAGGTCAGGCTGACCTGCACCAGATCATAGATAGGAAGGAAGCTGTACAATAAGCATTGTATGTGTATTGGTGTGATGCAGCATTCAGAAATAATTCACTCTCTGGCAGCAAGACAAGACAATCCAGTGATCGATATTGTGAGCAATTATAGATGATGATGTTGGGTTTGTTATTTATTTCTCAGGCTTCTGATAGTGAGTGAGTTTTGGCTTTACATTGCTTTTAACAATATTGTAGCAATTAGAGTTGTGACGATTAATCGATATGCAAGTTATCGCGATTCAAGAGCTGCA
This sequence comes from Haliotis asinina, assembly GCF_037392515.1. Taxonomy (NCBI): domain Eukaryota; kingdom Metazoa; phylum Mollusca; class Gastropoda; order Lepetellida; family Haliotidae; genus Haliotis; species Haliotis asinina. Next base: position 85,627,878 of record NC_090281.1, read on the forward strand.
CGATACGATACATCGATACGATTGTCGTGTATCGATTCAACATGATACTTACATACAGTCTACGAAAACACTGTCTCTGTTTAGAATTTCGTGGAAAATATTGCCATGGACATGCTCCGACTGAGACAATTTTCACAAATTTATTTTGTTATCTGTGCAAAAAAGCCAGTTGTGCCAATGTTGATCCCTGCTGTTCCATTTTTTTGGGAAAACACTACTTTACTGACACATGCTAAACATTTTTAATAAAATGTCTTTCATGATGACATGTTTTATTTTTCTTGGGAGAAGAATACCTTCCCTGAAATGATAACATAACAGCACATTATTTCCAGTACTTTTATTTTTCTGTATACAAGGACAAAATATCGTGATACATATCATATCATATGTATCGGACTACCAGTATCGTGATACGTATCGTATCGTGGCATGGGCGTATCGTCACAACTCTAGTAGCAATATCAGGGCAGGAAATACCACACATTGTGCCCATGTGGGGAATCAAACCTGGACCTTCGTCTTGATGAGTGAATGCTTTAACCACTAGACTACCTCACTGCCCCAAGTGAGTGAGTGAGTGAGTGAGTGAGTTTACATAATATTCCAGCCACATCAAAAATCCCATTTTAGATACCTTATCCTGTTACTGTGATTCAATTTTAGACTCATTGTTGTCAAGGAAATAATCATACATCCAATCGAGACCATATGACTTAAGTCACTTAAAACACTATGCAGGACCACATTAATGTGATATCACCAACTCACAATTACATGTTGGCCACAATTATTGACAATGTTACATGCTGAACACAATTGTGGAAAGTGTGGATTTGGGGTAAAACGAGTGATATGCAGCTGGCAGTTCTAGACTGGCCTGTCATATTCAGCATTAATCAATAACATGTCATTCATCACACTGGTTGTAGCCACCTGCAGAGAAGAAGCTTCTAATTACAGGCAGCACTTCGCAACTCTCTATGCAACTTTGTGGTAATAGTATTACATCATCAAAACTATAATTGTATTAACTAAGCTATTCTCTCATCACTCTCACTCACTAAGCCATATTGCTGATTACTGCTTATGCTGTCTTCATAGTTAATAATGAATGGTAAAACCTTCATAATTAGGGTTGGGTATTGCAGAGAATTTTCATACTGTTATATATTACAACACGAAGGCATATACAGTCAAAACCCGTTTACCTGGACGTTTCGGTTTCACTCGAAAATCGTCCGGATAGCGAGGCATCCAGTTAACTGGATCAAACATCCTAAACGTGAAAATTAAGTGAAAGCAAAAAATATTCATGTACGTCTATCAATAAATCAACAGTCAGTAGTAATAACAGTGAATCATCATAACATACAAGAGTACCGATAATACATGGAAGGCAGAACGTAAGTTACCATTTGTCAAGTTGTCTCGGATGTAATCGTGTAGCGTGTGGAGCTTCTGATGGTACGTTAGATGGAAAACAAAAATTGATGACAAAAAGTTTCTATTTTGCCAATTGCATATTCTTCTGTTAATTTTAAATGCCCTAAATACATATGACATCACGTCGAACAGATGCTGTCTGCAGTAAGTAAACTTCCAGACGGGATCACATGACTTGATCATGTGGCAGGCTATTTTTAACTTGCATCGCGACAGACAGCAGGGGTCGATTTATAAGTTTTATATACAGTACAATTACCATGTAGTTTCCCTTAATCCTACTTAACATGTGTTTTCGTTACTGATGAGATGTTCTCACATGTGCCAAATCCTAATGAACAACCCGAGTGATACGCCTCATTAGCGTTTTGATGGCTAATGAATCAATTCACATCAAATGCCTTGTGATAGATTAAGAAATCACATAGTCGTCTGGTAAACGGTATTGACGTGACACATACACATGCACGTTGCACAGATCTCTCCGTCCGGATAACTGGATCATTTTTCAGTTGAAATGTATGGGAATGGTTTAAAAATTCGCCATCTGGGTCCGGAAGCACGGGGTCCGGTTAAGAGAGAACATTTAACGAACGTAAGTTTCGTTTCACATAAAAATCGTCCAGAAGGCAGGGTTTCAAGATATGTGGGGTCCGGGTAAACGGGGTTCAACTGTATTGTGATACAAAGGCATATATTGCGATATGTATTGCAATTTTTTGCATGAAGTGTTTTTAAACACATCACTCATAATCGAGTTAATGCTTGATTTATAGATCAAAACTACAAGAGAATCACTATTGCTGACAAAGTTTTAATAACAACTTTTAATCATGACAAAATAAAAATATAAATATTATTTGGCACAGATGACACAAGGAAATATCCAAAGATTTCCATGTGTTAGAAAACTTTCTGAATGCAAGTCACAATACCGTTTTTCGACAAGTATATCGCAATACTATTATTTTCATGACTGAACTGGTAAATACGGGAAAATTGGTTATATTGCGCTGATCTATTTGTAATACAGTACTTGCACTTGTACTTGTATGAAGCACGACTGGTTTGTTGTTATATGCTGCACTCAGCAATAGTCTAGGTATATGGTGGCAGTAAATCACTGAGTCCTGAGCAGACAATCCAATGATCAATAGCATAAGCACTGATCTACAAAACAGGGGTATGATGTCAACTAAATCAGTGAGTCTGACCACCCGATCCTGTGAGTTACCTTTTATGATAAGCAAGGGATGCTTAAGACCAATTCTAGCTCAGATCTTCATGGGTAGCTAAACAAATTAAAGATGTTACACCATTCAGTGTAATTATGTATCAACAATTTAAAAAACCCAATAGTATAAGAACACCTTGTCTAGTGAGCACATATATCTTAAAATATCTTAAAATATCTTAAAATATCATCTTTGTCCAAGTGGAGAAGTTACATTGAACATACTTACACTCTTCGATAGTGAAAGAGGTAGCACATAGTTGTTTCAACACGTCAATTGCCACCAAGAACATCCTGGTAGTATCAATTCTGGTCGAATTTGTCACTACAAGTTATCTCATAGCTATATCAGTGTTTTCTTAAAACAAGTTTCACATGTTGGCCATGTTCATGGGACATCAGAAATGTGCTTCACACATTGTACTCAAAGGGGGAAGTGAACAGGGTCTCCACCTTGATGAGCAAACGTTTTAACCACAGGGCTACCCTACCGCCTCATACTTGTAGTAATCTTGAACATGGTGTAGATTTAACGGTGTTAATGAGATATTCTCACCTGTCCACAGTCCCCATCCGCGATGAAGGTTGCATTCTTATCTGACCAGCAACACTGTTCCTTGTTGAACCAGAAAGCCTCAAAACAGATTCCTTCTTTCAAGTCTGACATCCATGAGGCACCAATATCAATAATACCGGCACACACACCTGTAATGAAGCACATAAACTCCATCAAACTGAAGTCAACTTGTAATCTCAGGTGGGTGTGTGAATGAACATCTTACTTGGGAACAATGGATAAGGGATACAACACTGGAGAAAAAAGTACCGGTAAGTAATGAGATTGCAGTTCAGTATTAATGCAAACAGTCCTGTGAGTCAGTGAGACAGAAAAAGAGTGGGAGAAAGGGAAAATGAGAGAGAAAGGGAGAGAGAGAGACCGACAGAGAAACACAGAAACAAAGAGACAAAGAAACAGAAAATGAAAGACATTGAAGAGGGAGAGAGAGAGTGATTGAGTGAATGTGCGAGTCAAGTTTTACACCACTGACAGCAATATTCCAGCAATATCACAATAGCAGATAACATAAATGACACAGTAAGAAATAAGATGGTATTTTGATGGAAGAAGTTATTTGCAAAATCAAACAACTTGTAATTGGTTTAAGACAAAACCCATCAAGAAAAATCAGAAGGCATGATTACTCTATTGATTTTGTCTTATCAACTGAATCACTCCATTCACTCCCCACTCAGACTAAGGCACACCTGCTGTCTTGTCTGAAGATACACAATCATTGCAGCCTTTCCAACTGCATTACCACAACTAGGATCTCAGGAACCATTCTGATGTGTCTACTGTATGTAGTTCTTGATGAACTGGTCAAAATACATTTGTTGTAACATCTTCAGGGAAAAGGAATAATTATTTGTTGAATTTGTAATGTTACCATGGTTACTTGGCCCTAAATGCCTACAAACAGATGCTACTTTGACAATATCATATAATGGTATCAGTTGCCATCTGAAGTGTTCACATATCATTTCACTATAGCTTCAATGGTTCCTGTTTGTCAGAAATATTCCCATCATGCACAGTGATTGATGCTATGAGCATCAATGTTAACACACAGGTGGAGTGTTAACTGTTATTGAAATTCATGTTAGCATTATCGTGTTTCCGCCTTTGGATACTTCTACACAGTTCTTGATCATCAAGAGATGTTGATTACAAAATATAAATATATACATTTGCCAGACTTAACACACACAAAACTAATCAGTGAGTGAGTGAGCATGTGAGTATAGTTTAATGCCACTTTTAGCAACATCATGTTGGGGCAAATCACTGTCTAGTCATTGTTAGAAAAATGATTAAAATTAGCAGTAAAGTAAGAGTAAAGCTAAGAATTAAGGTTCCTTTTGTTTAAATACAAAGTGAGCTTAAAACAATGAAACATGAGCCTTTATGACCTTTTCCTGTGAAGGGAACCTAGATGTGAACTGTTTCATGTCTTTAAACAAATATCCTTTTTCTTACACAAAGGCCTTTGACATTTGCCCAGCTGTCAAATTCAAAATCCCAGACAGTGATATCTGCCATTTGATGCTTTGTTAGAACTGATTGTGGCTTGGTTACTCAATGTGTGATGGCTTTGCTGTCTGACTTGGGGCCTAATTGAGTCACTGGATATGAAATGAGGAGAGAGAGCACATACTCAGAGAGCTGGAGGGGGGCCTTACACACAGGCATTTTTCAGATATTTTCAGGGACGTATTACATAGACAGAAAGGAAGGTCACACTACACAGACAGCTGGGAGGGAGGGCCACACTACACCACAACTAGGAGGGAGGGTCACACTACACAGACAGCTGAGGGAGGGTCACACTACACAGACAGCTGGGGAGGGAGGGTCACACTATATAAAACTAAAGCATGCTTCTCACTATATATTAGGTCATCTCTTGTTTTCCTAGAATAACTGCATTTGAGGTTTTTGTTTTGGAGGGACAGGTTTTACTTTTCGTTAGTAAGACCACTTCCCAGGTTTTACTTTTTGTTAGTAAGACTGTTTCCCAGGGTTTACTTTTCCTAACTTTATATGAACATCAACATTCAAATGCTACATTAGTGTTTGAAATCAATTGAAAAATATCTGTCAAGATTAAACTCACAGTACAAAGGTTTTCCGAAGCGGGATTGGAACCGCAATTCTTTCATCCATAGGCAGCTGCTCTACCGCACGGCCACCGGGCCGATGAAAGTTCAGTTATCTACATAAAGTTACTGTCATTAAATTGATTTTACACGAGCTTCAGTTATTGTTATGTAGCTTCATTAAATGATCATCTTCATTGTATTTACCAATCATTGACAGTATATATGTTAGAAAAAACATTTCTCCTCGGTTTTGGTAGACAATGTAAAACCATCGGGGTCGGGAAATGCTTTGGGGCTCCATCCCTCAGCATTTCCCTCCCCCTCCGGTTTTACATTGTCACCCAAAACCGAGGAGAAGTGTTTTCTTCTATACATATACAGACAACTGGGAGGGAGGGCGACACTACACAGACAGGTGGGAGGGAGAGTCACACTACACGGACAGCTGGGAGGGAGGGTCATACTACATAGACACCTGGGAAGGAGGGTCACACTGTACAGACAGCTGGGAGGGTGGGTTACACTGTACAGACAGCTGGGAGGGAGGGTCACACTACACAGACAGGTGGGAGAGAGAGGGTCACACTACACAGACACCTGGGAGGAAGGGTTACACTATATAGACAGCTGGAAAGGAGGGTCATACTACCTAGACAGCTGGGAGGGATGGTCACACTACATGGACACCTAGGAGGAAGGGTTACACTATATAGACAGCTGGGAGGGTGAGGGGGTCATACTACAAAGACAGCTGGGAAGGTAGCACTTGGTGGGTGAATGTGGATAAAAGAAACTTATAAATATAAGAATACAAATGGACTGTGAAAAATTAATCAACTCGGGAATCTAAGTTTGAGTGTCTCTATATCGGTGAATCAAATGCTTTATCATATCAGCAGCTATCAGCTGATATTAGCCCATCTACACCTTAAATCTCTGAACCTCAATAACCATAGCACCTTCACAACTGGTAGCTACAAAACTATGAATTCATACTATGGCGTCACATTGTCGAGAATCACAACGACAGAAGCCCCAGACTATTCTCAACCTCATCCAGTTTATATGCTAATTTCACCCAGATAAATCCATGCCCACTGCCAAATGTTGATGAAAAAGCACATCTCCAATTGAACCGAATACATCAAAACAAGTAATTTCTCCTCAAGAAGTCTCTGATACAATCAGTTTGGGCATGATAACAGGTTATAAAGCAACCATATGATATAAAATATTTATGACATAATTACTCCAGGCTTAAATTTGGCACAAGCATTACTGATGGAACCACAGCTGTTCTCTCATCCTTGCCTTCTGCATATGACCTTTTCTCTCACATTGTCAGGCTCTTGTGAAGGTAATGGCTCCTTTGTCAAGGGCATATAGTTTGCTGTTATTACTAAGGAGAAACTCCATACATTGTCATGTTCAAATACAACTGAAGTAAACTGATTCATCTTTTGTGAAGGTAACATTTCCTTCTTCAAGCACATATAGTTTGCTGTTAATTCTGAGAAACGCCTTAAAATGTCCTGATAAACTACAACTGAAGTTGCCTGATTCATCTGTATTTGGATCAGTTATGTTCATGTCAGTTTAAAAAACTAATGAAAAAATGAAACTCTTCAATATTCATTCTTGATATTTTTTTACAACTGAAGAAAACTGATTCCTCTATATCAAAAATAATAATTTGATTAATTATGTTCACATCAGCCTATGAATTAATAAAAAAATTATTAAATATTCATTCTTGATATTTTTTAGGATATTTATGATTTTGATTTTGTTTGAATATTTATAACTGTCTAAAAATACACTTCTAAAATCTATTTTGTTGGAAGCATCTCTTAAGTGACATTCCATGAAGAGAAAAGTCAATTTAAAAATAAATATATATAATATTAAGAATATATAATTCCTTTCAGAATACACTGAAACCATTGAGATGATGAAAGACTGATGAAACAATGTGTCTGTAACCCTTTGACATATCAACCAGATATTCTGATGGATGTTAGTGACTTCAAACTCAGCGTTGTATCGGAATTACTTCAGCCAATGGTTGATGGATGTAAAGATTTCATGAGAAACACCATTAGACCATGAGACAAAGTTCAGGCATATATATCTGGCTTAGAGGTTCGAGGGTAACCCAACTATTTTTTCGGTCAGATGTGACCCTGTTGGTTCTTCTTAGTGCTAAGCAAACTGGGATTACTGTTGTTTGGTATAGTATATTGCTTAAACCATGTGTTCACTTAATGTAGGAGTAATGTGATGGGATCCTGGGCAGTAACAGCAAATAATTCCTGGTTAAAGCATTTGCTTGTCATGACTATGTTCGAGTCCCCATATGTTGGGACCATGTGTAAACAAAACTCTCTCACTCACTCACAGATGAAAGTGGTGACAAGCCTGCCACGATGATAAGCACAAATCAGGGATTAGAACAGATGCTACTTAATACTCAATACAGCTCTACAAACATCTCTTTAAAACAACAAATAGTTTATTAATAAACTACATACTCAATATATGCTAATACAAGCTTACTGGTTATTTATGACTATTTGTCAAATTATGCCAAATGGGGGCCTGTGCTAAGAATATCATAAGCCTATGTCTAAGTGTTTTAGTTACATTTACGTTATGAGTATGTCAGAAACTCTCCACATAAGAATGAGTACGTACCTGCTGAGACGCCAACAAGAAGTACGCAGACCCATCCCGACCACGCATCATGAGCACCCTTCACTTTCTCCCAGCATCCCTCTTGTTTCTTCTTGATAATATGTCGGTGTCGCATGCGATCGCGGGCGATGTCCCGCAACCAGTCAATGGTGTGAAAGTCGTCATACTGACCAATCCCCACAGGGAGGTCGTCCAATGTGTCCATGAGGTTGGCCGATCCTTAAACACAGGTACATTTACATTCGTGGGAGGAAACCTACATATACATCTCATGAGAAATGGGATAGAACAAACAAAGAAACACAAAATGTGGGAATGATACATATGGTAGGTGAGCACAGTAGGAAGCAGTTTTCTACTTCTACTGTGTCAACTTTATACCCAAGTCATTCATCATGTAATATCACACTGTTATGCCAAGTCACATCATGTGACATGATATGACAATGACAATGACACCGTATCATATATCATGCCATATCAACATGTCATCAAGTAATATATCGCACTGTTATGCTGCATCACATGACATCACAATGGCACAGTGTCATACATTATGCCACATCAACATGTCGTCAAGTATTATCACATTGTTGTACCATTTCACATGACGTCACTATGACACCTTGTCATACACCATGCCATATCAACATGTCATCTTTCAATATCACATTGTTATGCCACATGAAATGAAAAGACAATGATACCCTGTAATACACCTTGTCAAACCGCACCTCAACATCACAATCACTGCAACACCTTTCCGGTTACTTTTCAACAGGACATCAGTAACATCCATTGTCGGAACTGTTAACCCTCTACACAAACACATAACCCTTTTCAAATGAATATGTCACATGCCACACCAAATATTTGGTCACAATGTACCTGAGCGACTTGCCTGACCTTTATGCAGTATGTCAGTGTATGTGTGTCTCCCATTATGGCAGGCTACCTGACCTGGGCTGGCCCTGACGTTAATGGACACAGAAATAAGTTGTGTCATCAGGCATGACAACTGCTCCAACAGAACCGACAGCAGATTTACAGTAATGTCCACAAAAGCTGAGTGGTCTTAAAGATATTCTTGTCATTGCTAATTAGGTATGTGGATTTATAATATGTGGGAACTGTAAACGATGAGACAAACCAAATTCACAATTATTAGAAAACAAAATGAAAGTAATGGCCTGGGCATGTTTTAATCCAGACTGGAATTCAATGTGGATTATTTGACCACTGTTTGGATTATCCATTCAAATTTGCAGCTTTTCATTTGTAAATGGAATATGGAATGTGGGGAGAAACTTTAATAGAACACAAACATCACAATAATTGACTTTCACATGTTTGTTTGTAATGTGCAAAATCTTACACCTAAGATACTCAAAAATACCAAACACATTTCTTAAATATAAAAGAATAAAATAAAGTGATTTCATTTCTGATACAAAGAAAATACTTAAAGTTGGACAGATGAGAGGAGAAAGTCCTGATAAACACAATGAAATATTGAAAATGCCTATCTCTCACATAAAGCTATTCACAACACCTTAACAGCATTATCCAAGAGACTAGAAAAATATCATATTTGTTTGAAGAAATGTTGAGATGCTTTCAATCCTTTCTAATATTTTCTCATTATTCGCAACTTGAAAATTCTGAAGATCTGAACCCACTCACTGAAAGTGATCTTAGCTACATGTCACCATTTTACTATGTCACTGATTATGGGAGATATTTTGAAAATAGTTTACAATCGTGTTAGTTAGACGGCGTCTGTATGTATAGTTCATGATCAATCAAACCGTATCTTCCACAGATCAGCCTACCCTTTTTTCTAACACTAAATGTGATTGGTCTAAAGAATGCTTTCAGTGACCAAGTTGTTTTTGTTGAATTTGCTGTTGCGCATGTTAACTTTTCACAAGGAAAGTCACAAATCCCCTCTCTAAATGGCATCGTTTCACAGAAAGGAATCACTGATCTCATTCTCAGCTCCAGGGGAAGGTACTCACCATCAGCATTCTCCTTGTCGTGGAAGTTAGGTACCACACTGAGATAATCCTGGTCAATGCCAGGGCCAGACATACTAGTTGTTGACACACGCTTCATAGTTCAATCAAAAGCACGAATAAAACTGTTTGTTTTGGCAAACTTTCATGACTTCACATCTATGTTGCCCATCAGAATTCACATTCACAATAAATTCTGTCACCAGAACACATCCATGTTCAGACACAAAATAATTTCCTTGCTTTGCCTGAAACTCTGGTCCATAGCCAAGTCTAGTTAAATTCAGGTCAGTCAATACATACACCCCATCACAGGACAATTATGTACAAAAAATGATGGTAACAGATGGAGTTAGTAGATTGAAAAGCAATCAGCACTGACAACTTGTCCATAAATTTAGTCATGGGTACTACTTATGCCAAAGATTATCAACAATTATCAACATAACAAGAGGATCGACATGTGCACTAAGTAGTACCTGCTTCACTAGTGTGTTAATAAACCAGCACACCCTCTCCAACAGCTATGTCGGGCGTGACTACTTTAATCCATTATAGCAGACAATTATAATTAGTGCATCACTACAGTAATCCCAACTAATCCTATTTTGTTGCCATGAAGACGTTTTTTTAAAAACCTTCTACAACTAGGTCATAAATAACTTCAAACAAATTCAGCATGTTCCAACAAGCATAAATTCCATGATGCTAAACAAAATAATTATTTTCTTGCATAATGATAATAACATCTCTATGTTTACAGAAAGTGAAAAGTGAATGTTTCAACAAAAGGGCATTAAATTTTCATCACAGTGAACAAGGGCAATATTGACTGTGTATAATTCAACCTTTCACAAGTATACATACATACATTCTACTCTTATGTGAACAATATACATAGCTTTTCACATTTCCTTGTAAATGAAATCTTTTCCACAAACCCACAATATCTAGGAACCTTAAATGCTCATCAGGAGAATGTAGCAGAGGGTGTTATCTGAATACTGACTTAAGTGCCAATTAATGAAAGTCAGGGTTTATAAACTTGGAGAGGATATAGGTCATATCAACATACATTTCAAAACCATCATTATGTGGTAATTCATTATATTCAACAACTGTATCCATTCAACACAGTACAATACTACATGCACATAACTCTGTAACTGATCTATGTGACATATATATATATATATATATATATATATACTCTGAAAATAGATTATGTCATAATTTATTTATATAGATATAGCCAGTTAATTTACAACTGAGATGTATCCATTTATAAAACACTTTCTTCTTCTGATATCCGATGTGAAAACACAGCTGATCACAAATAAAATCTCCAATGGTCCAAATAGTGCAGCTGAAACAGGTGACTGATCCATAACACAGTGTGACATTTGATAATGACAATTATCACAGGTTGGTAAGGCATGAGGAGGTAGATATTCCTATTATCACTACTAATAACAGATCACAGTATTACTATCCACACTAAAGACACAGGCCAGTAGAAAGCCAGGTAGAGACAGACAGCATGGAGGCACAATCAGATTCATACACCACACGCCCCCCTCTAAACTCTCTCCACACAATGACCCTTTCATCAGGGGTCGTATAGTAACTTTTACTTCCAAGCAAAGTAATATTCCTCTGGATAATCTATCACATGACCTCATGCTTATCTGGTTTGTGTTGATGCATACGTAGGGTTGGCCTTGAATATGATAAAGAATAGGAGTGAATCTAACAGTGTCTTTTTTGTTTTCCTTTATACTTTTGGGATGTCCCCTATGACTTATCACTCTACTCCAAGTGGAGGCTGACATGGCCTGTTGCTGGTGCTGTAAGTTGATATACGTATCAGGCTGTCACCTTTCATTACATTAAATGGAATAAGATAAAATATTGTCTCCTATATAATAGACAGACTATACATACATTGACATAATACTATTAATAGGAAATATTTACTTATTTTTCTATTATCAATACACATACTAAATACCATAACACTTATTATGATAATAAAAGTGATGGTAAGATGATACTTTTGTTCAACACTATTGCATTCATGCAGCAATGGAGGCATAAATGAAGCATGCAGCTTTATGGATGACACAGAAGGAAGTTATCATTCAAAAGACTATGCTTCATTTTTGACTTACCAACTTTTAGAATTTGAATCAAACAGTTATGCATGAGTGCATAGACGTTTTGTGATATCCCACTCAGGTCAACAATGCTGTAGTTGGAAGATGGACAAAATTTGGCAGGGTACCCTAGTGGCTCAAGTGTTTGCTCATCATGCCAAAGACCCAGGTTCAATTCCCAACATGGTACAATATGTGAAGCCCATTCCTGATGTTCCCTGCATATTGCTGAAAGTACTCACTCACATTCATTCAACTCAATGACTTTAAACAAGTCAGTCCTGCTTCTTTTCTCTTAAATCTCTTAATGACGAAGAGACAGAGATGCCACACCACTTGCTAGATGTAATTTACACTCAATGAAATAATCAAAATGCAAAGAATATAAACAGGAAAGTTGTTAGACATTTGTTATATTTTGTTATGACTGGGGCAGTGGAGATTGATGATAGTCTATTTGTCGGGATTGTTAGTAGCAGCAACTAACTGAAACACTCACAAAATACTGAGTGCTGTTGTGGTTGTAACAGGAAGTATCATTTAGAGTTACCTCCCTCTGTTGTTGACTCTACATGATATGTTATGATTATGTAACGAGACACTTCAGGATAAGGATAAGAAATGTGAATGACAAGTTATCTTTTACAAAAGAAAGCATTGTTTAACACCAATGTGAAATTGACTTAATAACTCAATCTACATAAGTGGATCACAATTTCAACATCACTTATTGTCACTAACATTTAAACTAATATGGCAGTGACTGTTGCACTTCAGCATGGCATTGAAGCATTTACACCTGTTTGTTTGACACTTGCTATGTTCAGAGCTGCCACATCTCACACCCTGCCCACCACATATAAATGAAATGAAATTTCATGAAAATGACTGAAGCATATTGATTGTTGTTACACAAAATGACACGAAATGGCTGACCCACACTTCTAAATGCCTCTACAGGAACTTCAAACTAAAGTTCCTGTACCTCCATCTGTCTGTAACGAGAGTGACTCTAGGCCCTTTTACAATCAGACATCCATTTTATCTCATTAAAAGATCTAGAATATACGAAAAAAAAGAATGTCTTGCTACCTTCCAACACTATCCCACATTATGAAGAACAAGCAAAGGCTTCTTTCAAGACATTTGACAGTGTCAGAATTATACACATTGATATGAATAATGTTTCACAAAGCAATTGTAGTGCTACAGTGATCGTTACTCCCATTATTACTTTGTGCAGAGTTATGAGTATCACAGCACTAAAAAATTTGCTGAACAGCATCCATTCCTTATTTGATCCCTTTTCAGCTGTGCACCTTAGGCAGAGTAACAACAAGTAACATATTTTAATGTCTAACAACTACACCCTTAGGTGTGTTTTGTCAAGAAGGAATGAAATGACTGCCACTCCAAGCTACCACTGCCCTCATACCACACAATGCACATACACCTTTTTCTACATTTGCAACTGAATAAATGAATGATCACAGACTAAATGTCTGCTATTTTCATCAGTCACTGTTTTAATTGGCTCATTAAACAATCAATGAAATTACTCATGAAATGAATTGTAATCAGAATCTCCTCAAAGCAAATGCATAACACAAACAAACACATAAAACAATTACAACAAAAATCTATCTAATTTGTTTCAGTGAAACTGCACTCATTGAAACAAAGTTGGGAGATTTCAAAAACAGGTTACAAACAAAGGTGCAACCAAATGCTTGGAGTCATCATGTCCACTTAGCCTACATTGATGTTTCCAATGGCTGCACTACTTCATGCTACTTAGCAATAACCATTTTTTTTATAACAAATCATGAGACAAACTGTGCCTAATGGTTGCTGAAACCTGCTCAAAGGTTAAGGAATGTCATCGAAAAACAGTTATGGTCTCATTGCAACAGTTCTGTGTTCCAAACACGATTATTCCATTAACGGCATTTGGACCAGACTACAGCATGTTGGAGATCAATGACATTTGCTGTTGAGAAGCAAATGGCGACACTCCTTTCTGACGTTGTGATAGTCACTTCTGTGATCTTAAGAGCCATTTAACATTGGAGTGAATGCCACTTATGATTGGACCCTTGGGAAAAACTGCCCTGGACTGGGTCAATTTCACGCCAATATGGTTACAATGCAGTAAATCAGTCACATGCATAACTGTTATCAGTGCAAGCACATATTTAACTCCTGTAACGAAAGATTTCAATTTCAAGCATGTTTTAGTAATTTTTGCTCACATAATTCTCAAACAATGTAATTTTCACAGTTATCACTCTATTAACTCATCACAGTTTAATATAAAGATCTGCTCATCACCTGCAGAGATCAAGGTAATATGCCAAATCAGTTCCAGGTTTTTAATAATGTCCTTTACTATTTTCCACCACTGAACATATTAAAACTCTCTTACTACAGAACACTCTTACTGTAAACACAATACAACCAAATTGTATAACTCTTTAACACATCTCAGCAAAGGCCAAAAATGGAAACAATGGTTAACTCACTTTTTTTTATCTGTTTATTTCATGTAACAAACAGAAAATACTAGGCCATTCAGAAAAAACTGATTAAGAGTTACGTCCCTTTAAAATGGGCCATATGTTCCAGTATCAGCAAATGAGTGAGTTTGTTTCACGCCGCACTCAGCAACATTCTATAGCAGCGGTCTGTAAATAACTGAGACTGGACCAGACAATCCAGTGATCAACAGCATGAGCAATGATCTGCACCACTGGGAACAAATGATGTGTCAACCAAATAAGCAAGCCTGACCACCCAATCCCATTAGTCGCCTCTTACAACAAGCATAGTCGCCTTTTATGGCAAGCATGGGATGCATAAAGCCTATTCTACCCTGGACCTTTACTTTACGGGTCTGTTCCAATATCAACTGGAGGAGCCAGGTCTACTAAACCATCAGCCAACTGAATTCCCAGGACACTTCTTAGTCATAATGCTGGATGTATTTAATTGTAAGATGCCAAAAAGAACCTGCTTCAGTGTGGTACCTAACTAACTGAGTGTGACCTTATACAAATTGAGACTTCAGTAAACGGAACAAATGAGTGACTAACTAGTTGACAAATTTATTCCTGACACAAAAAAGACCAAAGCAAACATAATACAAACAAGCTGTCTGTTTGAAATTTTAGAAGCTGATGAATAAAAAGGAAGTTACAATACTAATATGGGTAGAAAATACTTTTGGTGTAGATTCTTTTACCATTGTCAAGAGTTCTGTACGATGGTATAAAAGTCTAAACCAAAACCCTGCATTGTACTTTAATATAGTATTTGTTATCTATAAAAGTACTGTATGTTTCTTATTACAAATGAGTGCAATGTTTGATTATTTTAAAAAAATATCATGAGTTGTCATTGGAGGTGTCCTTGTGTTAAAGATGAGCATGCCATCTGTTGAATGGGTTCAACTGAAGATGGAAAGCTTAGATATGCCAAACAGATTCATCAGTAGCACTGAGACTGCGAAAAAAGTGCCAACTAGGCATGTCTTTGCCACCCACACATTCATTCAGAGGATGTAGAGTAGATGTAAAGCGCACTTCCTCTTAAGTCTGAACCAGATCCTTCGAAATAATGTTTTCTGACATGAATGACGGATTACCAACTCAGCTGACACATTCAGCTTCATGGCAGATGCGTGGTTTCTTGTCTAATGAATCACTAGACCAATATACCAAAAGTCATGGAGAAAAAGAAAAGTGTTAGAAACGTTTTAGCAAACTGATGCCATGCTGGCAAAAAATAATTCTACATATGCAAAAACCCATCACTTTATCTCGACATGTCTCCTATATTTCCTTCAAATGAATTTTAAATCTTTCTGAAAACAAATAAATGACCTTGGAGGGTTGGTTGGTTGTCTAGTGCGTCATTCAGCTATATTCCAGCTATACGACAGCATAGCCATGATCCAGTGATCATGGTCATCGATCTACACAACTTCGATATGATAACATGAGTCAATCAAGTCAGCGAGTTTGATCTCTTTATTCTCCTTTTGCCACAAACATGGGTTTGTTTTTTCTTAGATTTATTGTCTAGAAAGTGTCTGCATTACACAAGTGATCATAATTTATTACCCTTAACATAAATTTGTCGAATTCTGATTGGTCAATGGCCAAAGCATACAAAACCAGATGTAGATGGATTTGCCAGGGTATATGAACCATACACCCCATCAAATCTGTCATGAGACACTACATGGGTTGTACAAATGATCTTGCCCTTTAATAGAATGTGGCTGCCAAACAGCTGATCGCTTCAAAATTTTAGAGTTTATCTATACAATTTTTTTGTATTAACAGAGTAGTAAAATTGTTGCCATAATTTCTTATTTGTATGTGTCAATGAATACATCCAAAACACAAAATATTTCTGTACTTCACTAGTTGTTTATCAAAACCTCAAAGGCAATCATTTTCATCATAAATTAAACCATCCTGGGTAGTCTCCCTTTATGACAGTTCAGGAAACATCATGGCAAAACATTTTGCGTCACACTCTGATGAAGGTGGAATGTTGTTGTTTAGATAAATTAAGAGATCTTAGGGGTAACAGATTTGTCACATGGTGTTTTGAAAGGGTGTATGGGATTGTATGACCCTTGTAAATTCCGCAATTCCTTCTGCTGCACCTCGGGTAATACAGAATTTGCAAGTATCTTACAGGCCTGTACACCCTTTCAAAACACCATGTAACTGATTATATTCCTTTGTGTATCGCAACAGTTTCATGTTATAGACCTTGAACACTCCTGCGTCAAGACAGTATGCAATATTATATCAAAGGGATTTATCTCGGATTCCGAACTATTAGTGCTCTTGAGTGAGTATAGTATTCCAGCTATATGGGAGTCTTGGACCAGACAATCAAGTGATCAGCAGCATGAGCATTGGGTTGCACATTTGGGAACCAATGACATTTACCAACAAAGTCAGCGAGCCTCAACACCCCTTATGTTAGTTGCCTCTTTCGACAAGCATAGTTACCTTTTATGGCAAGCATGGGCTGTTGAAGGTATATTCTACCCTTGACCTTCACAGGTTTGTGCTTTTGATAGGCAAAATGAAAGAAAAGTGTTATTTTGCTCAAAAGATTTTTTAATGTTCTTAATTTTGAGGTCTGAACACAGCTTTCAATACTGCTTTCAGCTCACTAATATAAACTTGTTCGTAAATATTGTTTGTAGCCACTTATAGTAAGATTGATGCATTATCACGATGGGAGACCAGATAAAGAAATGGGCTTTACGCACTTCAATG
Source organism: Haliotis asinina (assembly GCF_037392515.1). Classification (NCBI taxonomy): domain Eukaryota; kingdom Metazoa; phylum Mollusca; class Gastropoda; order Lepetellida; family Haliotidae; genus Haliotis; species Haliotis asinina. The sequence continues at coordinate 85,645,387 of NC_090281.1, forward strand.
TCAGAGTGAGTAAGTGAATGAGTTTAGTTTTATGCATACTCTGCATATTCCAGCCATCTGGCAACAGTAAATAATTGTGTTTTGACAGGACAATCCAGTGATCAACAGCATGAGCATTGATCTATGCAACTAAGATGCGATGACGTGTCGATTAAGTCAGAGAGCCTGACCATCCGATCCCATTAGTCGCCTCCTACAACAAACTGGGGTTACTGAAGATCAGTTCTATCTCAGTGCACAAAATGCTGAAGACCAAACTTGTGTTTATTTCATGATGAGCGACCCCTTTAACAACTAGGCTACCTCATCTCCCTATTAAATTGATTATTCAATGTCTCTTGCTAAAGAGGACACCCATGTAACACAAGCTACCTAAATTAAGCTCTCACATTTACAAGACCTATATTTAAATTAATTAGAAATCTTAAACTTCCATTTGAGAATTTTACTGACATTTTCCTACAGATTTTGTGCAGGTTTAGATTCATCCCAGTAGCCTGCCTAATATGGTGATTTCCATAATTCCATTTGTTTCAATAATTGCAAGAACAGACCATTTGTAGAGACAGTAGTTAGAATGAGCTTATGTATAACACAATATATATCCACTATATCATTTAATGCTACCATGGTTACCAGCAATATTTTATCAACTGCAGCAGAACATTCAAGAGTATTTCAAGCATTAATTAGTAGGGAGAAAAGACACATCAAATATCAGACCAACAGCTGCAAGTTACTCAATCACACATGATATCTGTTTACTATCTCTACATCATAATGACTTACAGAACAAGAAGGAAAAATAATGGATGTTTGTGGGAACATGTTTTGGAGCTTAGAATGAGAACAAAATTAAAAAATAAAAAATAAATATAAACATCACCATTTAATTATAATTCCTGATATATTTCTTTAATTATCATTCCTGACATATTTCTTTAACCGGGAATTAAACTTGAAAATATCACATGCATGTGGTTTTATTTAACTTTTACATCACTTTTCGAATTATAATGTCATGAATGTTTGGAACTAGAATTTAATGGTGAGTGAGCGAGGCAGGTTTTATGCCTTTCTTAGTAATATTCTAGCAACATCATGTCAGGGGATACCAGAATTAGGCTCTACATATTGCACCCATGTGGGGAATTGAACCCAGGTCTTCAGCATGAAGAGCAGGTGCCTTTACCCATTAAGCTACCCCACCACTCCGGAATTTAATAGAGAACTGAATCTCTTAACAATCATAGCTTGGCACTCTAATGACCTGGATTCGATTCCGTACATGGTACACACATTTCTGGTGTTCCCAGTAGAAAAAGTACTGAGATTTGCTGCAGCATAAAACCGGACTCACTCATGCTTGCTTCTATTAGAGAGTGAGTGAGTGTGGTTTTATGTCACTTTCAGCAATATTCCAGCAAAATTAAAATGGTGCACATCAGAAATGGACTGCACACATTTGTACCCATGTGTGAAATCGAACCTGGGCCTTCGGTGTTATGTGTAAGCACTTCTACCACTAAGCAAGATCAACTGTTTTGAAAGATAAAACCTGATTCAACATGAATGTGTGATTCTGGCAGGACTTCATCAACTGTAAACACAGAATTTAGATTTTGATAGAGATATGTGCTCAAACACATCAGATCAGAGGGGGTCCTATTCAACTGACAGAGCCTTCCACTATAATATACTATTCTATCAATGTATGCAATCCTAAAGCTATTGAATCTAACTTCTGTATTTTCAATTTTATAATTGACATAAATTTAATCAAGCATGGTTCTATCTTACTACTAACACATCACTACAGCTAGATACAGGTGAATGCATTTGCAGAAATGTATTAAAGATATGTACTTGATATCAAATAAATTTTGTTCATATTTAACAGAGAACATAATTTGCTTAAAAGCCTTGTATACTATCATTTGATTATGGCTCTGGGTTGGCTTTTGAAAAATCTACAATTTCACATGTTGCACTTAATATAAATCAAATAAACACTGTAATTTACTGGTAACACTTTATCAACTGGGACAGGGTACTCTAGAGTGCTTTACTGCCTGTGTATCATGCACACATAGAAAACCAGATCAAACATGGTTTCATGTTCATGTAAACACGTTCCGCGTGAAGGTGAGTTAATTTCAGCAAGGGTTTCTTCATCAACAACCAATTACCTACCGTCGGAGTCATAGTCCTTCTCCAAGTCCTCATACTTTTCCACCATATTGTGGTACATTTCCGTAATCTTATCCATTGTGATGGGATTGAGAGTGTCGTGTAAATGACAGCCCTCAGATCCCTTCAGCCTGGTTCTAACTGTCGTCAAACTCGGAGCGTCAGCCAGCTAGCAGCTGATGGGGGCTGCTCAAACAGTGTCTAGTGGCCAGTAATCTTCTTCAAACATACACAACTCTCCACCATAAACAACACAGCATGGATGTCACTTGAATATCAAAAGTCACCTCAGAAACAGATGCCGTCTATTGGTTCTTGAAAAACTTCAACAATTCTTCATTCTTAAAATAGTGTGTTTTCTATTCTTCTTCCAGCTTTATCAAGGTGACACTTTTGGACTCAACCCCTAGTGTACTCGTCCTTCGTAAACACACCTCATACAGAGCTGCAGGGAGGCAACAGGACAGACTAAGTCCTCCGCAACCTTGATGTTCTAGGACATAACTTAACTCCATTGTTCACACAATGAAATTTACTCCACAAATATATTACTAAGATATATAAAGATCCAACCTTTGAAAATTTCTTACAACTTTTTCATCACTCAGGGCCTCCATGAAAGGAATTCAAAAATCATCAATAAGCGTTAAGTCATCCAATGTTCGCATCTGTTTTCAAATCATGAACCAGGAAACCCATCATTACATGCACTAGTCTTAGGTTCCCGTCTGAGAAGGTATTCTTGTCCACTCGAATATTTCCACTCGAGAACTTGCCCTAATCACTTTGCATTATTTCTCCGTCCACTTAGACAGCTTCCTGGGATCGCCATAGTAACCTGTGTCAGGATTTGACAGGAGCAGAAGCCACTTCCTGTGCGAAGTGATGCATGCAGCCCATCAAAGAACCTATGTCTGAAGCAATGAATGGATCTCACATCAACCATCAAGGTTATGTAAAAAGCTAGAGTATTCCTGTCGAGCAGTACGCAGCTTTACAAAAGACTCTAATCCGATTCAATAAATGTGTTCTCATCAGAAAAGAATTATGCATCAACAGGTTCACCCTAAATTATCTGCTCCCAAGTTTTAGGGGAATGAGACGATACTCCACTTCTGCTTCCTATGGCAAATGACAAAGATTTGATCATCAATTATGTTATTTTTTTATCTGAAAATCTATACATCACATAATGACTTTTAAAAATAGCCCCACAACAGATTTCTTACAAAAGGACCAGTGGAAATCAATAAATCTATAAAAGTACAGAAAACCGTTACTATGGTGACACAAAAATTGCAAGTCGTCTTCAATGTGACACTTCAATGTCAATTTGTCTAAAATAATCCAATACAAACAAAATTACCCCAAACAAATTACCACAGAGACAAAATATTCCAAGGATATCAAAATACCATCCATAACAATACTCATACTGTTTCGGTCATCATTAAAGCCGACATATGGTGACGTTTTCAAGAGATGCCACTACAAAATACCAGCCTCTGTAAAGGTAGGACTGACCACACTATTCCCCAACTCTGTCCTCAACATGTGACACGGTGGTGCGAGATTCCATGTTGCAATAGTATTGATCAAATCTCAGCTAACCAGTAACAAGGAGCTATGTTATGTTAGTGTGGAACAAAATGTCTTTGAATAGCCTACACTGTCGACTTATCAGCTTCACCGCCAACATCTAGCCTCCATGTATTGCATAGAACCTCTGATCCTACATCTTAGTAAGTGTGTGCAATGGCGCTATACATCTTCGCTTTTCACCTTTTTTCACATTTTTCATATGATCTCATCCTCTTTGATCTTATGAGGATTAACATTATCAACTGAATCAAGAAGTAAAATCTTTGGAAAATTATATGGATAGGATAAGAATATGGTAGCATTACATCAAAGAAATGTTCATCTGGAATAATCAAATTAATTCTTTTTGAACTGAAAATAAAAGGACTGAAGATACTGAACAAAAAAATGCCACACTTGACCTAACTGATCGATAATCTTTCACGACCATAAATTAGCTGAGTCTCCTATCTACCCCACCTTCTGACATGCCACCCCAAACTCCACCTCTATACTCCTAGCTTAGCAACATAACACACATGACCCAATCTCTCTTAATCTATGCTTTCACCCAACCAACCATGCCTGACTCCACCTCTCTACCAACCAACCATACCTGACTCCTGCTCTCTACCAACAACCATACCTGACCTCATCTCTTTACCAACCATACCTGATGCCACCTCACTAACCACTCTACAAACCAACCACACCTGATGCCACCTCTCAAGCGAGAAGGGTCAGTTTGGACATGATGTGTGAAGTTCATTTTGATGTCATCCACTTCAAACTATGATAGACTCACAACCAAATTTCCACCCAACCTGACCAATCTCAAACAACCTCACTTCCCTCACCTGACCCACTCTCCTTCCCCTCCACATCAACATGACTGACTTCTTCTATTCAGTTGTATTTAATCCATACTAGTAACATGAGCATCATCAAATGATTCTGAATGTGATTTATTCCCAAATGTCTGCTACATCACCCATCCCAACAACATGCATATTCCCAAGGGACAATGATGACTTCTAATTCCCACCATTGTATTATTCAACGGCATATCTGACGTCAAATATGACTTTCATGAAGCTCGATCCTCCTATCTTTAACCCATCAGATCAATAGAGGACATGTTTTCAGATTCACTGCCAACAGTCTTGTCGTGTCACCTTTTGACTGCAGTGCCCACAAAACAAATCCACGCATTAAGTGTTCAGTCTCAGAAAGCCCTTCCCCTGTGTCTTGTTACTGCATCCAGCCTAATATGATAACTCCTCATATTATACTTACATTATGACTCCCCATTTTGTTCAACAGAACAGGTTTAAAGTAGGTTTCACTGTGCTGCAAGTCCTAATGGTGGGGTTAGATATGGTTTAGAGTGGTGTGACAATACAGTGATGCACTATCGCATCATGATACAATAGTACCAATGATGCAATTTGGGATGACTATTGAGGAAGAAAGAGCTATTGCAATAATGACAGTCTATCAACAGTTAAATGCATCATTACAGTCCAAGATACAATACATCGATTTACAACTCCTGTATCGCTATACATACAATACATTTCATTACAAGTAACACTGATGTAAAACCATTTTAAAAAGAAGAGGCTGTTGAAGAACCAGTATATTTAGATTCTGTAGTACTTCTTAGTTTGTTTTTCTGTCATACAGAAAGAAATATATCCAAGAAAGCCTGTACAAGTCTAAAATATGTGGCAAGTCTAGATTTCCAGACTCACTGCTTTGCAGATCAGTTTAGACTCTAAAAATGAAGAATGTCTCTACACTCCTTTTTATTATGTCTTATGAATATAAAATAGGAACTGATTTTTAATGTGAACTATGTTAATTTCAGAAACTAGTTGGCTACCTAAGTCTGTTGATGGAAAAAGCATTATCTTCATTATGAGTGTCCCAAAGCTTACATGTGTCTCCCTGCAATATTCCATCTTCACTGTCTGAGAATACAAAACAAATGATTCAGGGTTGTAGAGGTATGATGTGGAAAATCAAACCCGGATTTTCATTGTGGTGAGCAAACACTTTAACCTTTCGGCTACCCCACCCGCCCCTGGTGGGTGGGAATAGAGGCAGTAGGCACTGGTGAGGCGAGAGTAAAGAAGTGGGATTTTGATCTCCCCTTAAAGGTTCACAGTGGTCAGGGATTCTTATTCCTTTGTTGATTTTTATTAAAAGGTTAAAAGCTACTTTAAATTTTGCAAATTTTGTTATTAGGTCCTTTCAGGTTTCAAATTCTTAAAAGATGGAGTGGTTCAACAAAAAATGATTTAAAAATTCATTATTCTAAACAGGTGTTGTATATTCTAAAAAGGTGCCTCCTGAAGATTTTAACATCTGAGGATTCTGGAGAAGGGCTTGGATTACCAACCAGCACAAATCCCTTCTTCCATTTCGAAATTCAAAGTAGAATCCTCAAGTTCTCAGTTTGTTGTTGAAAACTGTAACAATGGACTGGACAGGAAAAATAGCTGCCATATAATCTGAGATGGATACTGATGAAACTATATTCTTTGATCTATTCATTGCCACCCTTGACTTTCAATGTCATTATTGTAAACAAACAAAAATCATTTCTTAAACAGACTAACTCAAAGAAAAATCAAAGTCAAACAGGTTTAGATCTCAAGCACTTCAGGGCCCAGCGGTTAAAGCATTTGCTTGTCATGCCAAAGGCCCGGTTCGGTCCCCCTCATGAGTACAACATGTAGAGCCTACTTCCAGTGTTTCCTAGCAGTGATATTGTTGGAATATTGCTAAAAGCAACATAAAATACAACTCAGCCACTCAAGCATCTCCATTAGCTTAAGATATTACCATAATTTTAATAACCACACCACACAAGTCTCAATACACATCACATGTCTCACTTCATATCACACTAAATTAGGTCAAAGTTCTCTAGGCAAACATCGTGAGTCTTTCTCCTACAAGACAACATGCGATTCCTCAAACAACTACAGACACTAATGAAAGCCGAATTATTCCATCACAGGAATACTGGAAAATCCTTGTGGAGGAGATGCATTTCTCAACAGATTCCTCTGGGCAATTCATTCCCTATTTAACCCCAAGACTAAGGGAAGTAAAAAAGTATCAATATCTTCATCAGACGAATCAGAGCAAGTGCGTAAACGAAGCAGATACTGGCAATTCCCCGTCCACGAATGTCACTAATGTCATTGCATAATCTGTCCAAACGACAGCAGTGTTCAAGTCATTCTACCCACAATACCAGGCAACCGTCCCAGCCAATCAGAACATGTTTTATAATTGGTCAGTTTTAGTTATCATTCAATCTGTTTCCCCGATCTTAAGCCCCTAGGTGAAGGAATATAAACGGGCTTGCTGGCCACACCATCAACAAGTGCAGGAATGGAGGAATCCACGATATTTTGACAATCAATAAATATATAATGTGCTTTATGTCTGAGGAAATTAGTCCTGTCTGTTAGGAATACTGCCAGCACTGAGAAGGTGATTGGGGTGACTAGCATTAACCTCAATACGGAACTAAAGACAGGACTTGCGAAATACGATCCATGGGCAATTAATCCAACTGATTTGAACTAAAGTTTCATCATTATTCTTAATTATGTCCTACAAAAAGAGTACAAGACAGCTATTTCTGTTTTTACAATCATTTTTGAAAAGGACATTTATAATAATTTATTGATACTTTGTGCTGTGAATTAATATCAAACTGAAATTGTGTTCTGAATAAATATCAAAATGAAATTTTGCTCTGAATTAATATCAAAGTGAAATTGTGCTTGGAGTTAATACAAAAATGAAATATTGCACAAGACATTCAAATTACATGACTGAGTTTTTGCTTCAGTTTCTTAATGTTTGTTTCTTTTCACAAGACACTGCAATATTCCAGCAAATATGACAGCAAAGTGATTGACAACTTGTCAGGAAACAGAAACATTAAACTAAACTTTGTATGGCCTCTCACCTATTCTCCTAATAGTTGATTCTAATAGAAGTTGTAGACTTTTACTATCTTCACAAATGTATCCCTGGGGCATAGTATCATATCAAACATTAAACTAAACTTTGTATGGCCTCTCACCTATTCTCCTAATAGTTGATTCTAATAGAAGTTGTAGACTTTTACTATCTTCACAAATGTATCCCTGGGGCATAGTATCATACAAACATTAAACTAAACTTTGTATGGCCTCTCACCTATTCTCCTAATAGTTGATTCTAATAGAAGTTGTAGACTTTTACTATCTTCACAAATGTATCCCTGGGGCATAGTATCATATCAAACATTAAACTAAACTTTGTATGGCCTCTCACCTATTCTCCTAATAGTTGATTCTAATAGAAGTTGTAGACTTTTACTATCTTCACAAATGTATCCCTGGGGCATAGTATCATATCAAACATTAAACTAAACTTTGTATGGCCTCTCACCTATTCTCCTAATAGTTGATTCTAATAGAAGTTGTAGACTTTTACTATCTTCACAAATGTATCCCTGGGGCATAGTATCATATCAAACATTAAACTAAACTTTGTATGGCCTCTCACCTATTCTCCTAATAGTTGATTCTAATAGAAGTTGTAGACTTTTACTATCTTCACAAATGTATCCCTGGGGCATAGTATCATATCAAACATTAAACTAAACTTTGTATGGCCTCTCACCTATTCTCCTAATAGTTGATTCTAATAGAAGTTGTAGACTTTTACTATCTTCACAAATGTATCCCTGGGGCATAGTATCATATCAAACATTAAACTAAACTTTGTATGGCCTCTCACCTATTCTCCTAATAGTTGATTCTAATAGAAGTTGTAGACTTTTACTATCTTCACAAATGTATCCCTGGGGCATAGTATCATATCAAAAATTAAACTAAACTTTGTATGGCCTCTCACCTATTCTCCTAATAGTTGATTCTAATAGAAGTTGTAGACTTTTACTATCTTCACAAATGTATCCCTGGGGCATAGTATCATATCAAAAATTAAACTAAACTTTGTATGGCCTCTCACCTATTCTCCTAATAGTTGATTCTAATAGAAGTTGTAGACTTTTACTATCTTCACAAATGTATCCCTGGGGCATAGTGTCATACAAAAGAAACATCACAGGAAATTTGGTGGATCTTGGATTTAACTGATTGACTGATTTTGTTTAATGTCATATTCATATTGAAGCTATATGGCAGTGGACTGTAATAACAGAGTCTGGCCTAAACAATCCAGTGATCAACAGCATAAGCACCATTCAACTCTACTGGTATACGATGACGTGTCAACCATGTCAGCAAACCTGACCTCCTCATCCTTTTGGTCACTTTTTCCTCTTGGATTTGAACCCGCAACCAATGGAACAAGCATTAGATAGGGGACATAACTCTCCACACAGCAAAATGTGGTGTGTTAGACCAAGGGTTGTCAAGTACTTGGTATTCAACCCAGTCTACAAGCAGAGTGCACTTTCTAACCACTATAATACCCCACCAACCATATATTATATGAAAAGCAATCAGAGACTTCATGCTGTTTAAACTTAGCTGAAGGTGTATCCTGTATTTGTTTTTCATTTATCAGCAAGAGTTCTCTTCTGGAGGACTCCTACATCACGTACATTGGAATTCGGGCCAAAATTGGTAATTACGACTAATTAAAAACCTGAAAGGACCAGCCTTTCTCTCAGTAAATCTTCTAGTACTCTAGAAGCAAAAGCACTGTGTTCATGCTGAATCCTGCAATAATCACATTGTTGTATTTTGATGGCTTTTGATTACTTTTCCACAACAGTAGACAAGAAGAGAGGCAAGGATGTTAGGATCCTCCACAGCATAAGCCTTGAGAAAGATTTAGACCACTTGCTTATCAATGGTAGGCAGGTCTGTTTCAATTACAGCAAGAACCTCTCTGCTCATCAAAATGTCAGAGTCAAGGAGACAACTTATGATGTATAGATGAAGAGAAATTATGAAGGATTACCAATCTAAACACAGAAAATAAAAACCTCTTAAAAAACACCAATGTGAGGCAGGCAGTTTCTTCACTAAAGGTTCTCTCAAATAAAAAAGACAATTCACCTATCACTTCAGTCTGCCATCAAAAGAGAAGAGAGTGGTGGGGTATCCTAGAGGTTAAACCATCCGCTCGTCATGCTGAAGAAAGGAATTAGATGGAATGTCTACTTTCAGGATCATGACCCTTGTTTCAGACTGAGAACAATGCAAATGTAGAACATGGTTCTTGGGTAAACCGTGCTTGTTTCAGACTGAGAACAATGCAAATGTAGAACATGGTTCTTGGGTAAACCGTGCTTGTTTCAGACTGAGAACAATGCAAATGTAGCACATGGTTCTTGGGTAAACCGTGCTTGTTTCAGACTGAGAACAATGCAAATGTAGAACATGGTTCTTGGATAAACCGTGCTTGTTTCAGACTGAGAACAATGCAATAGTAGAACATGGTTCTTGGGTAAACCGTGCTTGTTTCAGACTGAGAACGACGCAAATGTAGAACATGGTTCTTGGATAAACCGTGCTTGTTTCAGACTGAGAACAATGCAATAGTAGAACATGGTTCTTGGGTAAACCGAGCTTGTTTCAGACTGAGAACAATGCAAATGTAGCACATGGTTCTTGGGTAAACCGAGCTTGTTTCAGACTGAGAAGGATGCAAATGTAGCACATGGTTCTTGGGTAAACCGTGCTTGTTTCAGACTGAGAAGGATGCAAATGTAGCACATGGTTCTTGGGTAAACCGTGCTTGTTTCAGACTGAGAACAATGCAAATGTAGAACATGGTTCTTGGGTAAACCGTGCTTGTTACGGACTGAGAACAATGCAAATGTAGAACATGGTTCTTGGGTAAACCGTGCTTGTTTCAGACTGACAACAATGCAAATGTAGCACATGGTTCTTGGGTAAACCAAGCTTGTTTCGGACTGAGAACAATGCAAATGTAGCACATGGTTCTTGGGTAAACCGTGCTTGTTTCAGACTGAGAGTGAGTGAGTGAGTGAGTTTAGTTTTACGCCGCACTCAGCAATATTACAGCTATATGGCGGCGGTCTGTAAATAATCGAGTCTGGACCAGACAATCCAGTGATCAACAACATGAGCATCGATCTGCGCAATTGGGAACCGATGACACGCGTCAACCAAGTCAGCGAGCCTGACCACCCGATCCCGTTAGTCGCCTCTTACGACAAGCTGAGTCGCCTTTTATGGCAAGCATGGGTTGCTGAAGGACTATTCTACCCCGGGACCTTCACGGGTCGTTTCAGACTGAGAACAATGCAAATGTAGAACATGGTTCTTGGGTAAACTGTGGTTGTTTCCATGCGCCAGTACATACCGTGAATGGTTGCAGAAAGCTGGGGTGTATTTTCGTTCAGATGAAACAGTATTTTATCTTCACAATATGTTTGTTAGCAAAGTTTCTTATCTCACTATTTTCCTATACAGTTTCTATCGAATGCTGCAATCCAATGTAGATGGAAAGAAGGAAATACTTGAATGAAAAGTACTGGAAAGTGCACAAGCGTGGTCAAAAGCGTAGTTATCGATGATGATATTTAACATGTGAATGGTTTAACAAAGCACATAGCTAAAACTTGCTAGAATACAAAATGGCAGACACTGACTAAGAACTTGTGTCAAACAAAAAGGCAAAAGGCAATATGTAGCAGAATTTGCGGCTCAAAAGGAGATCTAATGGAAAAATAGAAGGGCATAAGTTAGTAGTTCCTGCAGCACGGTATACCATGGTAAATACTGTGGTAAAGACCATGGTAAATACTGTGGTACTGTACGCTATTCTTGGGTGTGTGTCATAGAGGACAACTCATTGAGGATACTAAATGACCTTCCATGTAATACTGTTTTTATGAAATGAGTTAATGATTTGGTATCAAACAAGCGAAAGCGAGTCTGATACTAAATCTTTAACAAGTTTAATAAAAATGGTATTTCACGGAAGCGAGTTTGACTTTCATTTCAATCTGCAGATTTCCGCAGATTGATGGAAAATTGTCATCCTTGAAGATACAGCTGGAAATATGTGTAAGTGGGGCAATGAAGAAACATATAAGATAATGTTGATGCCATGAATGTACAGTAATTCTTTCCTTTAAAGATGCAAGACAACATCTGTTAGAGTGACAAGGGGTTCTTTGTGTTTATCTTATTTTTATGAAATTATCATATATACTATTAACTATAATGACAGAGACAGGTGCTAGTTTCATGTAGTTGTGTAGTTTGTACAGATCTGATAATTGATGTTCTGGACTTGGCTGAACTTTGTTAACAGTCACGAAGCAGTAAGATAATCCAAAACGTTGTGCTCTCAAACTGACAACCACAAAACCCCTCTATCTTAGTGAAATGGAAGCAATATGATGTAACATTTATGAACATTTGGCACAGCATATCTATACTCCAAGTGATGGTGAAATAAGAGCTAGCTACAAAGTTAGCATGGTGCTGTGTGCCGTTTTTGGTATTCTTAGGACTAATTGAAGGTGACTGTCTCCAGCAGACTCCGACAGTGTAGGAAGGCGTCAGTATGACACATCACTAGCACAAACACGCTAAAAGGTCACAGTTCCAAGTATTCTGAGTCGTTATCAGGTTGGAACAAACTCAAAATGCTCTAAATACAGGACATGTATTAATAATGTAGCATGTCAAATCAACAACACGAAATGTAGTCCATTCCAATATGGATACCTGGTTAACATGGTTAAAGGGAGGAACCATCCTGTGAATAAATCTAGATATTTCAACAAATCAAGGATGATTAGATCGAACACAGTCACATCAGTGGATGTTATCTAGACATACCTGTATTGCATACACATGACAACAGTGGCACATGCTTCTGTAACAAAGCAACTGATTTATGCTTATTTTTCATAAACGCTACAAACGCTGGTAGGTGCTTAATGCCACACTCACTAATAAAGCGGCAGTCCAGCCAATCCAGTGATCAACAGCATGTACATCTGCACAACTGGTATACAATGACAAGTGTCCACCAAGTCAGGAGGTTTAACCACCCAAACTGTTAATCGCCTCTTACGACAAGCAAGGGTGGCTGACGATGAGTTGTAACATCAGGAGCCTGTTTAACAAAATTCTCATAAGCCTAAGATCTCATAGCCTAAGATCTCATAACTTTCTCGCGGCAGCCAGAGCTCTTGTGTTACAATATAGGTGGTACAAGGCAACAAGAAAACTTACCGGACCTTAGGCTTATAAGAATTTTGTGAAACGAGGCCCAGGTCTTCAAATATTGAGCCACATCTGCCACATGTGCTTATGTACTGTTCTTTCCCCCTTCACTTAAAATAATGCTGTTAGTTGTGTATGGATTATTGTGGGAAATACTATAATTTTTATATTTTCTATGAATATTTTTATGTTACTGAGTAAACAAGCTCATTGTTAAGTTATTGCTGACATACTGATTTATCAGGTCTGAATTCGATATGATTTAGATTATTTTGAGTTATGATTATATAAGCAGTCTGTTAAGGTATTATTGATATATCGATTTACAAGATATGACTTCTATATGTTTTTGAAATCTAATAAGTGTGGAAATGAGTTTTCATAATCTTATACCTCCATAAATTTAAAAACATATTGAAAAACATCCTTCACAGATAGGAAACTTGAAGGTGAAAATGATTAATAGTAAAACCCTACTTGTGTTTTTAAATATTGGAAACGTCAACCACATTTTTTGTTGGCTTAAAACCTAGCAAATACTGATCAAGAAATCCAACTGTGAAATACATGTCATCTTGGAAAACACATGTAAAACATACAATACATAATCTGATAGTGATAAAGGAACACTTTCATTTTTCTTTTTTTTAAAAAAAATTACCAAATTATCAAAACAAACATGGAAAATATAAAATAAATTGGTTAGTCAAGTAAACTTGAATTGTTAAATACACTGCAAACAAGCATTAAAGATCAGCACAACTTCAGATAATTGTCAGTCAGCAATCAGTCAGTAGTCAGTAAGTGGACAGGGGCCAGTGGCCACTCACTGATACTTTTCATATCACTGTAAAACTGTTATGCGCACAGCAATTTCAACAAAGCTCAAAAAACTCAACCAATCATTACCTGCAGACAGAGCATCCATGTCCATATATTCACCTGTGTAATGCAATAAACAGGTAGCTTGCAGATGAGAAAATTACAGGTAAAATCTCAAAGATGGTTTTACCTCAGTACTAAATGACAGTCAGGCATACCTGAACACAATTTAACAAGAATGCCTTCAATGATTGAGTGAATGCTAAATGTAAAAAACCAAAATATTTTCACCCATGTAATGATTGTTTACAGGGACAAGCTCATCGCAACTATGAAGTAAGATAGCTGATATTGCAATTTCAAGAAAGACTGAATCAGTATTACTTGGATTTGATTCCTCTCACTGTAAAGATCTGAATGAATCAGTAAGTGAGTGAGTGGGTATGGTTTGCAAGCACTTTTAGCCATATGCCACTTTCAGCATTGTCACAGGAAGGAAAATATAAAAAAAACAAGTTCTGGACAACAACCTATGGGTAATCATATCCCATGGATCCATAAATACCCTTGACTGCCCTAAAATGTTGTACTTTCTTAAACCAATCAAATGTCATTGTTTTATGAACATTCAGTTAGGCTTTATATCTGAACCAGGTTGACATGTAAATATTAAACTTAAGAAAAGACAACTCATACTAGACATAAATACCCCCTACATGGTACATCCTTTGGGAGTAGATGTCATGGCACTCAGAAATGACAGATTATATAATGTACAGTCTTTATTATTTTCCATTCAGTACTGCTTCAGTGCCTGATTATGTTCATTAAATCAGTACATGAATCAGCTCTGAATACCAGTGGCTGACAAGATATGCAAGACACAACATTTGCAGTGACTTTTACTGTGGGTTAGTCATATGTTCATGATGAGGGGTTTTGAACCGTAAATGAAATTTTGACTTCACTGAGATTGTACAAAAGTAAACTATGAATCTAAACAACACCATACCTACAAAACTGCTGACAATGTTAATTCAGGTTTCAACAACTACTTCAAAACAAACTGCTCGCTAATTCAGGTAATACAAAAGTTTACTAACAGCTTTACTAATTCAGTTTACTAACAGGTTAGTCTATTGTTAGTTTGTGAAACATTTGGGTTTGAGATTTTTGCAAATCTAGGAATTTTTTCATTCTTGTAGTTTTTAATTTACAAATCTCTGCATATTTTTCATGAGTACCAGTGAGAAAAATACGTTTCTGAACATGTTGTATGTCAAAAGTCATAAGAAATATTAAATAGGAAGATTTATTTTTTACTTTGAAGCTTATGTAATTTTCTATGTTTCCAGTTGATATGATGAAGTCAGCCAAAGTTCTTATTTTCCTTTTGTTTATGCTGGGTCTTTTGGTATAGTAAAATGAGTTGTCTCCCTTGAATCTTCAACTCCAATGGAGTACAATCATGACAAATTATTACGGAAAATAACCTTTACATAGTGAGTGCATTATTTCAACACAAATTTGTGTAAACTGTCCGGCAGGAATTTGTCATTGTAACACTGTTCAAATCAACAACCATAACCGTGCTAACAAACTTTACACCAGCCATTAGCAGCAATGGACTGCAACAATGGCCACCCTGGAACCATGTTTGGACTTAATCTTGGCACACATTGTTGTTACCAAGTTGATCAATACACAACACGATCGCTTTCAAATAGGCCAATAATAGCAGTAATACACTCAAAATATCTAAATCGTAGAGACAATACTGACGTTTGAAATCATTTCTGTGTTAAAAATGTCATTTCGTAAGGAAAATATGCTTTATCTTTCTAAAACATCACTTTACACATATCTTTTGCATCACAAAAACATGCATAATTATCTTGTGATTAATCCGTTTTCATAAAAATATCCCCAGCATAGAGCTAAAGTTAACATTTATTTTTATCAAAAGAAGCTGTCATAGCTGATTCTGTACATAGTACATCTAGAGTTCTGTCCCTTGTCTGTGATACACACACTTTGCTACACTCAGCTACATTACTCATGCAAGAAAACACATCCACTGAAATGACTGGTCAATATAAATGCAATTTTTTCAAAGGGTGCCAAGTCAAAAGTCAAAGTCAAAGTCAAATTAAACTTAAAACATCACAACAATTATGTCAATTCAATTTATTGTTTAATACTTTTAAATCAGTAAACATCATTGCAAACTATAAGTTTCCTGAACACTATGAAGAATGCAAGAAAAGTTCAGCTTCATTTGTCCTAGTCCAATAAACTAACCCAGAAACTATGTTACCGTCCATACCATTTCCTGTTATGGGAGCTGACAGTCAAAATGGCCACACCCACACAAAGCTGTGAGATTAATGCCTCAGACAAACAGTTTGACATAGTGCTAAATAAAGATTTGGAATCATATGAGTATGTCAAATGTATTGAATTTTCCATTACATGAATCAATATATTATTCTTAATTTTAGTCATGCCACCCAAGCACACTGAGAACATTTCATCTGTGCCATTTCAGTATCTACTGTGCTTTTAACCACTATTTTGATCTCTGTAAGAACTATATGATGAGACATTTCTTTCCTTAGATTTATTTCTCCCTAATCAATGATTTAACAAAGACTAATGGTTTAGATCTAATAACCATCATAAAAATACTAGAAGTGAGAGCTTACCTTGGGACCGATCCACTCCATCCGTGGCGATACCTTGGCCGTCTCTGCCGTCCATGGCGATGTCAAGCATTTCCTCGTCTTCACTGCTGTGGTGCGGTGAGGGGCGACGACGACCAACAGCGCCGTTGGAGTTGCCGCCGCCGCTCACGGTACTAACACCACTGTATGTCACAGCATTAGGATCCATATACTCTACAAGTAAAGAGTCTGTCTCCATTCTAAATAGCACACAGTGGCATCAACCAACTGGGCATCAGGAACAACACTGAAAATTAAACAAAACAGAATTAACACAAACAATACAAAATGGTAAGAAACCTTTTTTCACATTAATTTATAATATCATGATTCAAATTATGAAGACAAAACCATGGTTACAATACTCATGTCGGAAAAAAAAGTTGGATTTTGTTCAAATTATGAAGGCAATAGTTTTCAGATTGGAAAGGTTTCAATTTTTTCTTCCATGGCTTGCATCATGGTGGATCCTTGGTCATGTGTAGGCCAGACTATTTTAAACCGTTTACAAATCTCTAAGCTGCAAAATATTAAAACGTTAAAAATAGACATAAATGAAAACACGTTTGTTGTCACTGACCAGATTGGTGAATATTAACAAAAATGCATTTTTTTTGACAACATATTATTCAAAGCACTTTTGAATTAAAAACCAGGAAAATTATGACAAATGGTGATAGATCACTGTTATTAGAGGAGGGGAGGTAACTCTACACTATCATCGTTAATGTTACATGTAAGTTGAAATCAGAATCACCACTGAAACCTGAGAGTGATACAAGAGAAAAAAAACATTCCCTTCAATTCAAAGTACAAAAACAGTTCCTTCTGCGGTGTGAATTAAATTAAATCAGGTCGTCATTATCAACATGTGTTAATTTTTTATCTGTGATGAAAGCTTATCAAGATTTCCAAGACATTTACCAATGAGCAAGTTACAACAGCACTTGAGGGTGCACCACAAAAGATCTCTTGAACAGTTTACATGTAACATGACAACAGTGGAACAAAGGATTATTCACAAAGCAGTATATTATATTTGTGATGATTAAGGGGTATCACATCATGCAATCTGTGGTGCTAGGTCCTTTTGATGACATGCTTGAAACCTGACAAGAAACTGTCTTGACTCTGTGACAATCTGTGCACAGCATGACGGCACATATAGACAGATACAAATCTAAGTACACTGAGGTGTTGAAACTTATCAACCAGTTCAAATGTAAAACATCAGTAAATTGTGTACCTCAACATAACAATGGTAACATCGGTACCTGATTTCTCACTACATTGTGAAATATCTTCTGGTTTCTTTTGACAAAGGAATAGACTATTCTATGTTAGGGACATCTTAATCTTTCAGTGATATACTAAACTGATTCTTTTAACATGTATAACATGTCAAAAGTATATCTAAACATAATGACATATCTGTGGCATGTGAAGATCCACATTAGAACAGGTATTAGAGGTAGCTAAAGGGACAGTTGTTCAGACCAACTTACTTGGTTGCCACATGAACAAATCTCAGTTTCACAGACAGATAATCATGATATAAGCCACTTATTTGTTTGGTTCAGACTTGATTATTTACTGACTACCATTACATGGCTACAAAGTTGCAGCCTGCAAGTTTATTATCAAACATTCAAACAAACAAAATGTATCTGTTGCCCCTGTCAAAATCTGAGCATCATGTAAACATGACAAAACTGTCTGATAACACAAACTTTTCTCAACATCAATGCTACCCACCATCAACATACGTTTCTGCTTCAAGACAAAGCAGAAAGTATCTGACAACCACCACTACACAAGTCAAACAATCGAGAACTTCCAGCTCAGATTTCTTTTCCAGCAACTTCCTGTGGAGCTATTGTTTTTATTTCGCCGTCAAGCGGTTTTCAAGTGAATGTGTGTGATGAATATACATGCTGTGATGCAGAACTAAGGCAATGGTGGAGGGTTTCACACATGCTATAACAATATAACACACATCCTATATGTAACGTACAAACTTAGGTGACTGTTGGGGAAAGCTGAACAAGAAATATAAGCATCATCAATGTTCAACATTTGGAATATAAAGTAGCCAAGAGTCTACTTTAAAAACTGCTAGTTGTGTTTGAATTAGAACCTGTTTAAATGTATATACAAGATAAATAGGTTCCTTCAAACTATCTCACTTTGAAATTCATATAATCCGAATCCAAAAAGTAAAAAGACAAGACACAGCTACTATGAATTTGTAATCTAATGTTAATCCAGATAGCACTGCCAGTATTTTACTTTGCCCTAGAATACAATGGATCCAGAGGATCTTGTCTATAATTTCAAAGTGCTTACAGGAAACAAGAAACAAGAAATGACAATCACACACTGTACTCTGGGAATAGAACCGAGGGTTTGGTATGATGGGCTAACACTTCAACCACTGGGTCGCCCCAGCTCCCTATAAAGTAATCAATACAATAATCAGTACAATAATGTACTATAATTACTACATTAATTACTTTTATAACAGGAACCATATATTTCTTACATGTAACTGGGTACAGTTAATATTCTCATACATCCATTGGTATACAAAATCTGCAGTCATTCTACACATTTGTTCATAATGGATGTATAATTTCTATATATGTAATCTGTAAAACCCTGTATCACCAAAGGTGAAATTTGACCAGCCTATTAATAGCCTTTGATACAGAGAAATTGTGAATACATGCAAGCAAAGACGTATATTCATGAATATACATCTTTGATGCAAGTAAGATTTCCATTATTACCCAGAGCTCCAGATAAGATGCATATCTGCATAAATTATGCGTGGATAATTCAGATATATGCATAAACGGTCAAATCAATCTTAAGATCTCTAATTGTGTAGGTTGTCTGTATTGAAGCACAGATTGTTGAGTTTTTCTGCTTGATCTCCATTAATATTTCTAATCCACGCTCTGTTCACAATTTGTTCAAAACATAGTCCTTAAACAGTGTTACTATCACAACACTCCCAGTCGCATTAATAATACAGCTTTAGGGCTACTGTAGATTGCATGATGGCCTTAAACAAGTGTAGGAAAACATTTAATGCTCAGTGGCGTAACAAGCATTGTCCTTTATTTCCTGAATGAATGACTAACCAATAGAAAATCATTGAGTTTTTTTTAAAGGAAAACTGTTTCAGTTAGCAAGGAACATTAATAAAACCATGCAGCTTGTGAAATACTCCTCTTTTTATTTCCAGTTGGTATTTTACTCCTCAGTGTTAATTTTGAGGTGTGAAATATACTTGGGAAAACAAATTATTATCTGGAGCCCGGTGATCTGACTGCATACAAGTTGACTACCAAAAATGAAACATACAGCTCTATGGATTACAACTTCTTGTTTAATACGTTGAGCAACGTTTCGCTGTAGATTCTTACATTGTTTTCAAGCTAAATGTGACTACCAAAGGGCTGGCTTTCACTATAAATGGAAGTCTGGCTTTCACAATAAATCAAAGAGATGATAAGTTAGTAACTAAATACTTACTGATATCAATAAACATCACAGATGTGAGTTTTGACAAAAAGTCTAATTGAAATCAACTTATGTGATGTCATTGATAAGTGCTGACAGATCGCTGAACAGACTACTAACACAAAAATGGTATGTTGAACATTACATAACATCCTTATTCTCACTACATGGTGGATACTTATTCAATATAACTGACATTCCTCCTGCTGCAATGTGATATCATGAGGAGTTATCTCATACCGATCAGTACATCACTATCAATGTGATAACAGTTAATAGTCATTGTCACACAGTGATGCCAGTGTATAACACCAATATATCCAGAACTAAAACATGAAATTCAGCATATGAAGCTATAACAACTAGTAGCTGACTACATTATCCACTAAAGAGATCTAGGAGACGCTTGCTCACATCTAATCAGCTCAGTAGGAATGCATATGTTTTAGAAGAACTTGGAATAAAAACAACAATAGTTCAACTATACTGATGGAACCAAACAACGGATTACACGAAACTCTTCCAGTAGACTTTTGGAGATTTCTTTGCATACTTTGTATTGCACTGTGAGGAAATCTGTAAGCAGATATTGAAACACTTAGCAATAACCCAGCAATATGACAGAAGAACCAGAAATTCCAATGGATCAATATCATGTGCAACACTATACTCAACTAGGACAAAATGACTTGCAGCAGCAAAGTACTTGGTTCAATCATTAAATTTGGCGAAATGTATCATAAAACTTGCTTCCTTTTTCTTTATCAATAAGTTTAGTGGGAACAGTTTGGCAACTTCAAACAAGGACAGTTTTCCTATATTTTATTGTTGTCAAGAAAACTATCGTGAATATATACATAATTGTATGCTACTGTCAGCAATATGCATTATTATCAAAGACGGGACGTCATATATTTGACAATGTGGTGAACCAAAACTAGACTTGCAGCTTGACAAGTAAATGCTTTAACTGCTTTGGTTTTTCAATGTCCCTCTACAATATGCCAGCTGTAAACAATGATCAGAACATAGAAAGACTATTCAACAAAACCTGGACTTGCAAGATGCAAGATAATCAGAGGAGTTAGTCAAGTCAGACAGAGTTGTCTCCCATTATTCCTCCAAAGAATGCTTCCTGATACAGACATTTCAACTCTTATCTCCAAAGCTTTCAAAATTTATCAAAAAAAGATAATGGGCTTTCAATATAATCACTTACACTAACATTTTTAATGCTGTTAAATGCTTCAAATTTTCGACAAATATAACTTCTTGTAATTAATGATTAAGTAAACATGTTTTTCAGAGCTGAACAACCACAAGAAACATGAACACAGACAACAGTTAATCACAAAGAGGTTGATAATATACAACAACTTATTTAGAGAGAACATCAACACACTACACAGGACTACAACATATCTTTACAAGAATACATGTCTGATACAAGGCTACAACAATCTTAGAACACATCTATCACTAAAGTGCAAAAGTTGCAGAAACTCATGCACTGGTTGCTGAACATGGAGTGACACAGGGAGGTGGGGGTGTGACGGGACAGTTATTGAGATGAATCAATAAGGCAATACTACAACACACAATTGAGTGTTACATACCTCATAACTTGGGATTGGCTCCAAGACAATGCAAGACACCAAAGCAATATGTAATTATATGTAACAATACCCATATCACCATGTTAATTATCAATTTAACTATACACAAGAGGGTAAATAAATTACACACTACTGACAATTTCTTACTGCAATATACTTAAAAAAATTTAAGGACTCAAGACTTGCTACTTTAGTGAATGTAAGTAATGTAAGTCATAAGAAAGTAATAAATGATAATTGGCAGCAAATAAATGGTTCTGGGCCAAACCTCTGATTTATAGACTGTGCACACCATTATGACACATAATATGCAATATCACATGTAAGCAACACTAAGATCCACACATTGTAGATTTCTATGAACATTGTAGCTAACGACTAACAAGGTTACTATGGTTACTGGAAATTTATTCTGACCCTGATCTATCTCCATGTCATTTACTACAGACACATTATGCTCAATTCATTAACATGAAAAAAATTGCGAAAAAAGATGACAACTGTATGCGAAGAGAATGCCGAAACACCACAAACCCAACCCAACCCAACCCAACCCAACCCAAATACCGAACATCAAATAAGTTCCATGGAGTCATGTGAGAAAACAAAAATACCAGGAATTTTTTAAAAGGTGCCATAGTCCACCAGATAAATATTTTAGACGTGCCACTGTGAAAATATGTGCCCATACCTTTTGATGATCTGATTAAACTAACATTAGTAACAACATCAGAACCCTTACATCATTTTAATTTATTATTTGACAAATAAGTCAATATTGTTGCAAAACTGTACATTTTACAGAAGGATTTCCTGCACATTATCAAAACTGAACGAATAGTTCAGCTTCTTTTGTCCTGGACACATAAACTGTCATCATCCAAAATAAATTTTCTTCTATGCACACTGGCTTTCAAAATGGCCACACTCATGATAAGCTGAAAGTGCCTCAGATAAACGGTTTGATGGGGCAATAATATGTTTGAATGATTTAAGTTGGTTAAATTTATCCCATTTTCCATTATATACAACACTATAGCATTACTTGTATGATTTAAGTCGTGCAGCCAAGGCACACTGTAACCATTTCATCTGAACCATTTCAATATTAGCCTTATTAGCTGTTGTGAAATCAACAGAAAACAATGTGACATGAAGATTCTATTTGACTATGTGCTATATCATAGTAATATACACAGCTACAGTCATGATAAATGTTATGTAAATATAAATAACTTAGTGAGTGGCCAATATAACACAAAATAATAACGAACATGAATATTTGCAAGAGACAGCGGCAATTTGAATATCAGTGGTACGTTATTGTGTATATCAACCTGGCCACCTAATTGATGATGATAACAACCTCTTATAATAATCATGGATCTTAATACACCACTGCATATGTTTCTTTCTATGCCACTGATATACCCTGCCCACTGACTCAGTATATATTTATACCTCATACCATCCAACAGGTTAATGATATGTGGCAGGCTGCTAATCCTGCTAGTCACCTATTGAAATAAGCATAGTCGCCTTTTATGGCAAGCATGGGTTGCTGAAGGCCTGTTCTACCCCAGACCTTCATGGGTCCTCTGTCAAGAGCAAGATGGCTCTCAGGGAAGACAGTAATGAAATAGCAATACCCTTGTACCTGTACTTGAATAAAGTGTATTCATTATGCATTTTCCACAAAAATAAACCAAACATGCTCACTTTACCTGCGAATACTATGAACACCATATTGTTATACATTTCTATAGAACAAACTACCATATGTTACAAAATGTACGCTTCAATATATTTACATCTTGTCATGATTTTATCAATATTGCCAACGAACGCCTGAGTCTACTTCAATTTAATGACTATTTCAACATCAAAATAGCTCAAAACAAAATGACACATGACTGATAAAACACAAAGAGTCATTACAGTATGTCATGTCTGAACAAAGTTTCAGTTTCTCATGATTTCTGGGGACTTCTTTTAGTTATGTTCTAATATTTTGATAAACAAATAGTGAATCCAGAAATTATTTATCACATGGATATATGGAAGCTCCTTTGTTTTCTTTAGGAAAGGAATTTACTTAAATCCATTTTGAATTGGGAAAAGCTTATATAAAATACACTAACAACATCATCTATAAGTACGGTGATGTGCTTTGAAAATTGTCACAAGATCTTTTGGTGTCGTAAGTTCATTATCTAGTACTGGCGACTTCCTTTATAATCGTTCTAACATTTTGAGAACCAAATATTGAATCCAGAAATTATTTGTCATGAGGACACGTGGAAGCCACCTTGAGGTTCTTCAGAGGCATCTAGAAGTCGGTAGTCTAATATACGACAATATGTTATGGATGTCAACTTCTTCTATTGTTTCACAATGTTTCTGGGCTATTCCTTGCCCCTACATCAGGTGGATGCTAACTAACAGTTAAACTGGATATATATACAGGATATATATACTTGTAATGTACATGAAGTCAGAGTGATGATTTTACGCATGTACATACAATTAAAACATAGCAGATAAAAAGAGAATTAAAATATGCACAACCTGGTATGGTGTTGTTACAATGGAATTAAGCAACAGAAGTCTATGTATTTGATTGGTGTACAATGGTGG
This sequence comes from Haliotis asinina, assembly GCF_037392515.1. Lineage (NCBI taxonomy): Eukaryota > Metazoa > Mollusca > Gastropoda > Lepetellida > Haliotidae > Haliotis > Haliotis asinina. The sequence continues at coordinate 85,669,741 of NC_090281.1, forward strand.
GGGGGTGATAGTCTAACCATATACAAAAGCTAGGATAAGATACTAAGGGTTGGATGATGCTGTAACAGTGGATTAGCCGGTGATTGGTGAAGCCTTGCGTTTAATTGATTTCCCAGGCATTGGGTAGGTAAATACCTTGGTCTCTGTTCATCTGTGGGGCTAATCTCTTGATGTTGATAGCTTCTGAAAGTCTGCGTCATTGCTAATCATGGATGTTCGATGGTTGTTGCTTGCCAGTCAATGCTGTCTACTGTGAGTCTTGTGTCCAGGCTACTGATACAAGAGTCAAGTTTGGCACAGAGGATGTGGAGGGCTTCATCATGTGGAGTGATGGTGAACAGGTCTACAACGTCAAAGCTAACCACTGTGCCAGTTATGTGAGAGTCTGAGAGTTTCTTCACAAACGTAGCAGTCACTGATGAAGGATTTACCTTCTTTGCCTAAACCTGATAATAAGTTTGAGAGGAACTGAGCAGTGTCGTAGAATACAGAGCCACGAGAGCATACAAGTATTCTGGTTTTTACAGGATTTTTGTGTATTTTGACAGTTGCACGTGCACAGGGAGGTTGGGATTGATGGGATTCTGTTTTGTTGAATGTAGAGTCACTTATTTCATTATCTCATGTAGGGCTTTTAGGGTCTTCTTATGCTGCTGTTCCTGCTCTTGTATCAGTAGCATGGACACAAGACTCACGGTAGACAGCATTGTCAAATTAGTTTCTAGCTGCTTTTAGACATCCTACTTCACCTGGCAAGACAACATCTACCAGCAAATCCATGGGCTCCCCATGGGTTCACCTCTGTCACCCCTAATCACCGAGATCTTTGTGACCAGCTTCGAAGAGACAGCCCTGGCTACATGCCCTTTCCAACCACTCTGCTGGTACTGAAAGGTGGATGACATCTTCACCATCCTAGATCCCGACCATGACCCTGCCATCCTCCTTGACCATCTCAACAAGCAGCACCTGCGCATCCAGTTCACGATGGAAATAGAAGACCAACAAAAACTACTGTTCCTAGATGTAGCCTTGCGGAACTCCCCCAACAACATTACCTTCTCCGTCTACAGAAAACCCACCCACACCGACCAGTATATTCACTACCTCTATAACCGTCACCTCCAGATCAAACATGCAGTTGTCTCCACCCTGACCAGACAAGCCAAATCTATCTGCAATTCTGACCATCTCCAAACTGAAATAGACCATCTAAGAACTTTATTCATCATCCTCAAAGGCTATACCAAACAACTTGTAGACAGAATCATATGATCAACCCTGCAACAGTAAGAAGAACGCCAACCAAAATCTGAACCATCCCCAGTTACAATTAACATTCCCTACCAAGGTCAGACTAGCCACCACATCAGTCGACTGCTCAAGAAAACTGCCGGTATGTATGTGACATTCAGGTCTGACAAAACACTGAAGACCATTCTGAAGGCCAATGACAGATGCACACCAACCAAGACCACTCACAAGGCCAGGGGCTGCATCCACAAGCTTATGTGTGACCCTGGCAGCAGATATGTAGGAGAGACATCTCGCCCCGCTGACATTAGGCTGAAAGAACACAGAACTTCAGTAGAAAAATCAGATCTAAAGTCAGCCCTTTCTGAACATATTGTGAACAATCCGTCACAGTCCATTGACTGGCAAGCAACAACCATCATTGCATTGAACATCCATGATTGGCAATGACGCAGACTTTCAGAAGCTATCAACATCAAGAGATTAGCCCCACAAATGAACAGAGACCAAGGTATTTACCTACCCAATGCCTGGGAAATCAATTAGACGCAAGGCTTCACCAATCACCGGCTAATCCACTGTTACAGCATCATCCCACCCTTAGTATCTTATCCTAGCTTTTGTATACTATCATCTCCCCACTATTGTACACCAAACAAATACACTGGCTTCTATTGCTTAATTTCATTGTATTTGTAACAACACCATACCAGGTTGTGTATATTTTAATTCTCTTTTCATCTGCTATGTTTTAATTGTACATACATGCGTAAAATCATCACTCTGGCTTCATGTACATTACAAGTATATATATCCTGTATATATATCCTGTTTAACTGTTAGTTAGCATCCACCTGATGTAGGGGCAAGGAATAGCCCAGAAACATTGTGAAACAATAAAGAAGAAGTTGACATCCATAACATTTTGTCAGAAGCCATCTTGTTTTCTTTTGAAAAAGAATAAATCAGTTTTATTTACTTAAATTCATTCCGAAGTTTATTAAGTCAAAATGTGAAAGTCAATTTAATAACACTAACAACACTATCTTTAAGTACAGTGATGTGCTTTAATCACCAGGAGATCTTATTGTGTCATAAGTTATACGTAGATTATCTGATAAGGGTCAGGTAAATATATCCTTATACTTATGAGCATGAAGCTGTTAATGTCAGTGTGCAGCAAAATGTCAATTATTTGAACAATGTATCTATTCAGTCAGTTAAAGGGACAGCTTATGGGTTGGTTTGAGGATAAAAACAGAGACCATAAACCATAGTCTCTGATAACATGTATAATTATGCATCTGATATATTTGAAACGGAATGAATAGCTTTAGTAAAATGGGAAGAGAATTTACAAAATAATATTCAAATCAGCATGTCAACCCAGCTTTACATAAGTTACAATATATTAAGTATGTTAAGGTACATGTTGAGTATTAATATGTGCTGAAGTGAATTCAGTATGACTCAGCATCTCACAAGCAAACATCCTAAATGTTAATACCATTTTACCACCATCTGAATAAAATAGTAATTCCGAATGATTCATAAGAAAACCTTGAAATGTCGAAAGATCAACCTCAGGCATGTTTGAACCAACCATTCATCCTGTTCAACGATGGCGAAATTTACTTGGCTAATTATGAGAGTACTTATAAAATTTAATGAGTGTCTTGAGCTACTTTTTGCTAGAAAAGGGGTATTTATTGCTTTTACGTTCCACTTTTATGAAATATGACTGGCAATATTGAAGAAAGCAGACTACACTATATGACAGAAGAGGTGCTCATATTTCTGTTCCAATGAATGGTGGAGCATGACTTGGTCGTTTTGTTTACACTACCTACACGTACACTTACCAGGAAAGGATCGATCTTGTTAGTTACAATCAGTAACGCAGGTTCGGTGAAGGACAAAGAACCGGTTTTACAGAAACGAATAGCACGAACAGCGTAAAAATCTTGAGAACACCACCAAAATAATAGTCTCGTGACCTACGGGGGTTGCTTCTCGATGACTTCCGGGTTCAAACACATTATGAGTTATTCCCCTTATAAAGTAGGTCATCTTTTACCGGCGCTTCACGTTGTCACAACGCACTTGCTAAATTATATGTTGTTATTTATGTTAATATCATCGCAGAACAACGATGACAGTGATGACTTTGTACAAACGGGAGTAGATGGGGTGGGGTGGGTGGTTATTACAAACAATAATGCCGATTACACCTAATAAGGTAATATGACTAGATATTCCCATGAGTCTGAATTAAATATAGAAAGCTCTTGTTAGCAGTTATCATTTTTTAACTGTAGAGTCATTGCGTGTGCAAGAAATACACGAAAGCATTATCGCTTTTCTGCCTTTCAGACTATATGTACACACAGCTATAGACTGGGCGATCGTGAAGAGGTGTTGTTGATTACAAAATACAGTAAAGTCAGCAACAACGATGTTTGCGAGACTGAACACAAAACAGGTCCGTCATCAGTGATTGAGTTTAGTTTTACGTCGCTTTATGCAATAATCCAACCATATCACGACGGGGGACACCAGAAGTGAAGGGAATCCGACCTTGGTCTTCGGTTTGCAACCAACCAACCAACCAATCAACCAATCAATCAATCAATCAAACAATCACCTCAAAATTTTATGGCTCTTGGCATTCTATTCTTATTTGTTATTTTTATGTTTCTTGCTTTGGTGTGGATATTTTACTATACACGCTCGTAAAATTCAAAGCACTTTTACATGAGCAAAACATACTACACTAAATGTTTATGCAGTTAGTGTAGCCCATCCTGAATGATCGTCAGACTAGCAGGCGACGTCAAGTTCCGATGACGTGATGCTGAGAACGCTAAGTCTGTCGTTGGTGCCGTTTCTCCGGTTTTGGGTTTTCACTGTAGGTTTTGTGGAAGCGTATACAGATAGAGGACGGGTCTTGCGTCGCTTGTCACGCGATGAGGGCTTGCAGCACAGCAAACAATTCAGCTGAAATGTAGGATAATACTTTACATAATTGACTAGTTTTGTTTGATTTAATAACGTATTGTCTTTTTGTCATTAAAAGAAATATGAAATCATAAATAAGATAACAAATATTTCACACATCATGTGAGGTGGACGAACTTATTATTTGACCAGGGTTTTTTCTTATTCCGACAAAGTGAAAGTGAATGCGTGATTTAGTTTCAATCCGCTTCCGTGCAAATAATTCAAGCCAATGGTCATAAAGATCTGTGCACACCTTCCAACGTACTTCAGTCTCATTTGTGTGGAAATTCTAAGTACACAAAAGGCGATAAGCATTTAATATTTCCAGTTTTTTATGTTGTTCAGTTAAACTTTTACTTCAGCTCTAGTATTTCTATCTGAAGACGACACGCCTTAAAAATCTAAAGCTTAGAACTGATTTTCATATATCTGGCATTCAGTTTGCGGCTTCATACAAAAAATAAACGAGACAACCAGAATAAGGATCAGGAGGGCAACCACTCAGTGTCAGGGTACACCGACACATCTTAAGATACAGCTATAGCCTGTGGATAGGCTGTGCGAGAATAAGGATTTGAGGGTTAATGGCTCACTATCGTTAATAAAAACTCCCTCATATTAACACATTTATTAATTTTGAATATTTCGCTAAATTACAGAGAAATAACTGATTTTGTACATACAGTTCACGCTCCCTACCTTCTCGAAGAAACCCATTATTCAGCCATGTTTGTCTCTGCACCCACTATGAATGTATATATACAGGCAATGAAGGCTTCTCGTATCCAACCAAGATAGAAATGTTTCTACTGCTCATTCACAACATGTGTATCTACAGGATTGGATATAGTTGTTGCCACATTTAAGCTATCTTCAGCTGTTGATCTGTGACACGCCGCTACCCGACACCCAGTGTTAGCCCTGGCTTTTTATGAAACAGGAATTGGTGTATTGTGCGCGTTCATCGTTCTGTGTACGTGTGGGTAGGTCAACCTGTAGCGTGGTGGTCGCTTGCTTGATAACATCAGAACGGAATCCACATGAACACTTTGCTTCCAGACACACAATAGCCAGTGCAGAGTATATATATTACTAAATGGACAACATATCTTGTTTTCGAACTGGTTTTAGGAATTAGAAAAGTTAAGAGAGAAGTTATATCTTCTTTGAGTGGCATTTAGAAGTTGGTGTGATGAACAACGACGAGGTTTCTATAGATATACACGGTATCTGTTATTGATACTTGCTTGATAACGGTGTTAGTAGCTCTATCGAAACGTCGTTCAAATTAACAAGGGTCATCAGAAGATGACATATCTCCCCAAGAGATATTTGCCAAGATCTATTGAAAGGTACAAAATGGTTTTCGAGGTGTGCTCCGGAAACGAAGCTCATCCATCCATTTTGAGATTAAGTCAGATTCGTTTCCATGGAAACTTGAAAAGTGATAAATCACAAAAATCTGCAAATAGCATAAGACACCACGTTGGGGTCTGCCACACATATCTACCAAGTTTCGCTGACAGACATTAAGAAGTTGTTGAGTTGTGCTCCGGAAACAAAGCCCATCCCTCCATTTTGAGACTAAGTCCGAATCGTTTCCATGGAAACTGGGAAAATGATAAATCACAAAAATCTGTAAATAGCAGAAGGCACCTGACTGATATATCTACCAAGTTTTGCAGAAACATAAATAAATAAATAAATAAATAAATAAATAAATAAATAAATAAATAAATAAATAAATAAATAAATAAATAAATAAATAAATAAATTTTTAAAAATGCTGTAAATTGCAAAATGCACAACCATAAGTTCCGATTATTATATCTATCAAGTTTGGTCTAAAAATATTGAACGGTTTTTAAGTTATGCTCCAGAAACAAAATGATTTCGGACGGACAGACAGACGAGGCGTCGATATGATACAGGAGTTTTATACCATAGGATTCTCTTTGCTGTTCAGAGAAATTATGTTTGACAGCTAATCTGTTGATGATTTTTCACGCACTTAAATTATTTTCACCCTGGACTGGAAATAGGTATTTTTAAGTGTCCGCGTATGTTCCAGTTCTTCGTCTTAATTCAGGTTTACATTATGAAACCTCAATGGACCTCTTTTTGGGTGATGTCCGATCATCCATACAATGGTGTGTCTGGATGAGTGGATGCTCACAGGAAGTACTGAACGCCTCCTGGTGGCAAGTGCCCGTTACCTCCAGCAACTTCCGACTCAAGGGAACAAGCCGGTGGAGATGGACTTGTTGAGCATTTTCTATTTTCTTTTGGTGGCTGCTTTAATTATTTTGTCTCTGGTGAGTCAAGCAGCAACGTTCTGCGGGAATTATAGTTGTGCCACAAGTGACACAGTCAGTTATTGACTCTCAGGACTCTAAAGTGAACAATTTACTAGAAGTCTGACGACCAATATTGTTGCATCAGTTGACTGTATGTGTTAAGCTGTGCAAACACCTCCCCGCTGGGAAGTATTGCCTTTGGCCTCCGTTTAACAAATTGCCATTTTCCGTATAGATGATGACGTGGAGACATCGTATGATTCTAAAATGCACAAAAATATTTATCTTATTGGTTTAAGCTGACAGCATATGATACACTTCATTGTATGATCTTTGGTTGAAATACATAGAGATACACAACTGCCCTGACATTATATAATGACAATGTAAAATGGTAGTAAAATTTCATTTTATCTTTTGGGTTTGTTTTCGTTTTAAATATATTAATTAAATCATTTGTATTGTTTGCAGTGTCTAGTGATAATATATGTCACATCAGTAGCTTATCCTGACTTAGGGAGATATGAGAGTGAAAAAACATTCCATGATCCCAAAAGGAAGACAGAGGTTGAATTTACAAGCATCCATGATCCACCCAGCGTTGACCTTACTGTCGTAGTCCCAGCTTACAATGAAGAAGCGAGATGTAAGAGAGTTCTCATTATTGATGATGATTGATGTGTATTTATACAAAAATGTTCATGTTCATAAACGTTTAATGAGTTGTGGAAATTGTGGAAGGAAAGTAATTAAATATCAAGTCATTCAATATATACATCATGTTGCTTGGCATTATGAAAGGTGATGAATAATAAGAAAGGTATGATACTTTATGGATGACAAGAAGTTGTTATCCCAAACATGTCATACCTTTCTTATTGCACACAACTCAACCATGATTACACTTAAATACATTTGTTAGTAATATACAGGCTGCAATACAGTTTCACTTAACATGTTCATGAAGTTTGGGTTAATAAATAAATTTCATGAGCTCATGTATAAATTGATGTATTTTCATGACAAACATACTCAAAACAGTAATTAAATCAAAATACTGAAGCCATGTGTTTTTGCTGCAGTATCCATTATGATGGATGAAGCTTTAGAGTACCTTGAAGACAGACAGGTGAGTGTGTCACCTATTCCAACTAATCCAAGTAATTAGAGAGCTAACATTTTACAATTTGTGTAACAAGTCATAATGATTTATCACTTTGTTATCATGACTCATGTTTCCATGGTTGCAAGATAGACAATACTTGCATAATTTAGGATCCATCCTGGAATTGAATATTTGAGTGCACATTAATGGATATTGTTGAAATCAAAAAGTATGTGCATTTGTAGTCTCATTTCAAACAGGATAAATATTTGTGCCCATTTTACTAGTAGTTTTGTAACAGTGGTAATTACATCAGTATTAAGACCAAAGGTTGAACAAAACAAAATGTTAACTTTCCTTGTTTTCATTTCCAGCAAAGCAACCCATCTTTCAGTTTTGAAATAATTGTTGTTGATGATGGCAGTAAAGATAAAACATCTGAGGTATGTTAATGCAATGTATTAGATATTTTGTTGTTATGCCACAGACCCACATCTGGTATCCCTTACAGTGATATTGCTGGAATATTGCTGAACAACTAAACAACTAGCAAGCCAGGGGCCCGTTTCACGAAACTCTCGTAAGCCTAAGATCTCGTAACTTTTCTCGTAGCATCCATAGCTCCTGTGTTAAAGTATAGGAGGTACAATGGCTACGAGAAAACTTATGAGATCTTAGACTACGAGCGTTTAGTGAAACGGGCCCCAGAGTGGTAGCAAACAAACCTGATTTAGCTACTGTTCCCTCATTATTCTTGTAGACCCGTGAAGGTCCCAGGGTAGAATAGGCCTTCACCAACCCATGCTTTCCATAAAAGACAACTATGCTTGTCGTAAGAGGCGACTAACGGGATTGGGTGGTCAGGCTCTCTAACTTGGTTGACACATGTCATCAGTTCCCAATTGCGCAGATGGATGCTCATGTTGTTGGTCACTGGATCGTCTGGTCCAGTCTTGATTATTTACAGACCGCCACCATATGGCTGGAATATTGCTCACTTGCTCACTCACTCACTCACTCTTGTATATTTACAGTACAGCCAGTATGAAACGAGATGTTTTGTTTCAGGTAGCTTTAACTTATTCTGAAAAGTATGGTGTAGACAAAGTGCGAGTTCTAACTTTAGCAAAGAATAGAGGAAAAGGAGGAGCCATTAGATTGGTATGTATGAATGGATTCTGCAACAAGGGATTGGACTGATTGATAATATTAGATTGGTGGAATTGCGTAATACTGAAATCTCGGCAAGTGAACATTACATGATGGAAGGATAGCAGTATGTTTAAATGCCTCTCAGAGAAAAAATGATGTGATGCCATTGAGGTGTATCTTTCAAGACTTGTGGCATTTCCATTTCAGTAAAGTTATGTGTGACTTTGTAAGAAATTGGCTAGTCTAAAGGAATATTGCAAAGTAAGTTTCCAAAAGTCACCCCCAGCTATTTATTTAACTGACTGTGACTAGTAATCATTATATATTATTTCAGGGTATATTTGTGGGTCGAGGCAAACTAATGTTGTTTGCTGATGCTGATGGCGCAAGTAAATTCAGTGACTATAAAAAATTAGAAGTGGAACTGAAAAAACTAAATGATCAGGTATGTTGAGATTTTTAAAGTGAAATTTGCGTAGATGTAATGTTGCAAGTGTAGTGCCATCACTTCATGTACCCTCTATCCTAACCTTGCTATGTTTGGTAACTGTGAAATGGACAATGCTTATGAAAAGTGTGTAAATGCATGATTAAATTGTGTATTTAAATTTGTATTTCTTTACATGGTATTTCTTGTAGAAGGTGCTCATGTAAATTGTGGTTTGCGATACAGAAACCCAAAATGGAATGTATAATACTCACACTTTTAAAATATAGTAACAGTTATGTCTGCAAACTTCAATAAATGAATGAATAAATGAAATTTGAATTATTTGTTTGGAAGCCAATAGATTTTGTGAACTATTTTCTGTATTTTACAGAACAATATGTGTGTTGTGTGTGGATCAAGAGCACATCTGGAAAAAGATTCTATAGCTGAGGTAAGTTGATTGAAAACTGAAATATCCAAAAGTAGATGTTTTTCTAACTGTATTTGCTCTCAGTGGTTTTACCGCTTCTAAAAGAAGATGTGTACCATGTTTCTTGTCTCCTGGTTGGGGGTAAAATGATGTAACATTGGTGTTTTCTTTATTTCATTTCTTTCATACTAGGGATGGTGGGGTAGATGATTCTGAGTTTGATTCCCCACATGGCTAAAAGCCCATTTCAGGTGTCCACTGTCATGATGTTGATGGAGTAACGCTAGAAGTGGCACAAGGCTAAAATCACTGTTTGACATGATTTAGTTGAAAATGCAGCAAAACTGAGACAGCAATGATCTGAACAGCAGATTCTTCAAATACTGGAGGAAAATCGGAAACACCTGTTGTATAGTACTCAGTCAGGTGGGCACATTAATTTCAAACATGTTTTTGTGTGTTTTCAGCGTTCCCTATTCCGAACATTCCTGATGTATGGGTTTCACTTCTTGGTGTATTTTCTCTGTGTGAGAGGGGTCAAGGACACACAATGTGGCTTCAAGCTCATGACAAGAGAGGCAGCCATTTTACTTTTCTCAAATCTGCATGTTGAAAGATGGTGAGTTGTGAGCTTAAGATTACAGACACTGTTCAAAGTTTGATAGGGATACTGGAAAGTCATATGTTAAAGTGTAGCATATCAATAGAGTCGTATTAGTGATAGGAGTTGTTTAAAATCTCATACGTGACGATTGGTTTTCATTTTGATCAATCAATCATCAAAATTGGTTAGCATCATTCATTTTATTCTATGTTTGTGAATGCACAAAGACAAAAAGGGAAAAAACATGCAGTTCTTTTGGGTTTTTTTTGTTTTTTTTGCAAATTGCACAAAATGCATTTACAAATTTCACGTCTTCAATCATGACTTGTTACAAGCATGTAGTGCTCATGAAATGTAACAGACAAAACCAACCTTGTGAAACAATATTGTTAATGCAAGCAAGTGTTCCAAAAATGTTCGATTATAAGAAAACATGATCGATTGTGCGTGGTCATTTAGTCATTGCAAACAATCTTCGATAGTTCAAATTAATCTGACCACCACTAAATGGTAAAGCCCTTAAAACAATCTTAAGATGTTGGGTTGTTTTCTTCTATTGAATTTTATGCAGGTAAATAATATTGTTAATACTCTCATGACTACAAGAAGGATGACAAATTCTGGATAAAATAGAAATGTCAGTGTTGGAATATGTTTTACTTAATTTGTCAAAGCTTGCCTTCTTTTTGAATGTTCCATGAATAGTATTAGAACTCCCAAATGAGTTTACTAATTTACGTGACCTTACAGGGGTCTTCTGAAGTGATGAAGTAGCTTCTTGTCTTGTATGATTTAATTATTACTTTGATTACATGACATATATATTTCTTGTTAAGAATTTTGTACAGTGTATATTATCACTTGATTATTGTTGTTCCACCAGAATATGAGAGATATTTTTTGTCAGCATACATTTTGCTCTGGACACACATTTTTACATTGCATAGAACCCAGTTAAAATTGACCAACTGTACTTCGTTTTTTAATAGATTTGGGTTGTTAATTTCAGGGCATTTGATGTAGATATGTTGTACCTTGCCCAACACTTCAAAATTCCTATTGGAGAGGTAGCCATTGCATGGCAAGAGATTGAAGGTGAGTTTCTGTGAAGTAGGTAAAGTATTACTGGCAAGGAGAGATAATATGTAGTAAGGGGATGTGGGTTATACATGGTTCAAAGTGTGTAACAATATGTTCCAATACATGAGGTTGTATTGCAATATCTTTCATGGTGTACAGTATATTGAATTCCAAAAGAAAAGTGAGTATTGCAGACATTTGAAAGTGCAACAGGTCGTAAGACCTAACTTAAGATGAAGTGGTGTGTTCTTGACTCAGATGGCATGTGTGCTCTGGCTATACTGAAGGTGCTGCTAAAGGGAATCCATGTTCAGTAGTGAATTGTCATTTCCCATTACCAGCTGACGCAAACTAATGTTGTTTCATTCATGTTTTTATGAAAAATATGTATTTTTCCTTATCCTGACTCATGCTTAATTGATTACTCTCATCTTCCTGGCGAAGGTAGTGGAACACCTGAAATCCCTTGAAGTTCCCTTCTAAAAAAAGCGGATGTAAAATCAGACTCACCCAAGTATTACCTCCCTTTTCCCACGCACATAGTAAGCTGACCGCCATGAGACTTCACTCCCTCCCTGTCACCCAACAAGGGCGTCTGGAGGCACCTGGGGTCCCGTACACGGTGATAAGTTTTTCATTCTTTCGGTTTTTCTAACTAAATTTGTGCTGCATGCGGTTTTTGGCTTGTATATGTTTGTTATATTTGTTATTATGATACAATTTTGTAATGATTGCGTCTATTTCTAACACGTATTTCATCAACTGAGACTAAGTCTCAGTTGATGAAATCATGTTTTCAGTGCAGATTACAGTTGTCGTGGGTTGACCTGCACATACTTTGCCTGGCATGTAAACCTTTATGTTCTGCTAACATTCGTTGTGTATTTTGCATTAAATTGTCTGAAGCAGAATTTTTATTATATTTACGCTCTTTTCAACGACATGCAAGTGGCAAGCAACGTTGGCTCACATTAGCAATAACTAAGTCTAGTGAGATAAAGTCAGGTAACCAGTTAATTGTTGATGCTGAGATTCATTCCAGCGAGAAGCCAGCCGTATCTCCAAGGTAGTGTCCAGGGTCGGGCAAGTCCCCTCCCAAGACTCAGAAGAGATCATCTGTTGAGACAGGACCATCTCAGACCAAGAAAATTAAGAAGTCGAAGTTGTCATCTGCTAGATCATCGCAGAATCATCCCTCGCAGGTAAAGAAGTCATTTGGAGAGGTGATAGTCCCCTTAGAAGAACATCAATATTTTGACGAGTCTCCGTTAATGATACGGGGTGAAGACACCATGCATCGGACTTCGGCAACTAGACCGAAGCCGATGGCATCTTCAACACCTCACAACACATCTCATCTTCAACATACATCGCAGATGTCGAATGCGCTCACAGGCATTGTAGACAACTCTTCAACACAGTCGTCAATGCATGCATTCGATGCAGGCGTCTTCATGCAACAATTTACAACGCAGATGATGAACCTCGTGGAACGAAGATTGGAAGAGGAAAGACGACTGCACTTGTCAGCTATGTTGACTGTGAATCAACGAGAGCATTCATCTGGCACTCATGTCTGAGGATGAAGAGGAGGTGCATGTACGCACGCACTCCAGATGATCCAGGTCCAGATCATCAGATCGCAGCGCAGAGAAGGATATACCCATGCCAAGTGAGTGCACTCACACAAGTAAATATACTCGGGTGAGTGATGTCACACGCTCATGTGAGTGCACTCGTGGATGGACGCGTCAGCGGAAAAGGTCTACTTCAGTCTCTCCTATTTATAGAAGACGTTGTATGCAGTCATCCTCCCCTTCAGACTTAGACTCACGCAGTCAGGATTGTCTGCGATCTATGGATTCATCTTTCTCTAGGAAAGATGAACTTAGTCATCAGCATGAATTGTCACAGGAGGTAGTCTTATTTTCGGACTCAGAAATGACATCATGGATCACAGATGGTTTAAATGTGGCTTCCTCATCTAAGGTTACCAATGAGTTCAAAACATACATGGTGAAGAATGACAACATCGATACATTAACATTTCAGCCAATACCTCTTGTATCTACAATACCTGAGACTTTGTCTACAACGTTCAAAACAGCAACCGAGTTTCAACAGCAACATGTGCCACCTTTTATGTTTTAGCACACATCATTTCCCTCTTCATAATATGGAGCCATTCATCAGAGCACTGGCGGTCGGGGAAGGCTATAAAGTCATCAACCCATCTCGTAATAGATTGTGGAAGACAAAAGATTGGCGCAACTGGACACTACTATGAGGCGAACCTTTTTTGGATTAGCTCAATCTAGAGCCATCAACGAGACACTCATTGCTAAGTTTAGCAACCTGATAAACGAGGAAGAGAGGATGATCCTGTCGGCAATCGTTACGCAGAGGAAGGATCAGCAAATTGTCTGAGCATTTAGTTCCTACCACTGCTGGAATTAATCTACTTCGTAGGCAGGGGCTTCCGCCACCTCATGGAGTGAGAACTTCACAAAGCCCTTGTATCAAGCCCCATAGTCTGCACCTATAGTATTCGACAGAAGGATTGAAGGGGTAGCAAGATCGGTTTCTCAAGATTGAAGGGAGGTTATGATGATAAAATCCATCGATACTTTGACTTCTGTCCTTAAGCAGACAAATCAACATTACACTAGCAAGTCCAAGTTTTCCAGGGTTCAAAGAGCGAGGGACAAGTAATTCAATCATTCTTCATTTCGTTGCCCCTATGGAGGAAGTAAACGTTCTCACTCTCAGACGTTAGGAAGATCATCTAAGGGCAGTGGAGGAAATAAACGCTGAAGATCAGGGAGACGGGAGATCGAACGCTTCCCATCAACCAGTTGGAAATGAAAGTGGTGATTCATGCTATCCATCACTGATAGACAAGCCACTGATGATCCACTCAGACAACTCAACAGTGGCTTTCTACTTAAACAAGCAAGGGTCAATGAGATCGCCATCTCTACTACACTTGATGTTTCAACTTTTTGACATGGTCGACAGTCTGAATCTCCAAATAAAAGCATGTCACATACCAGGAGTCTGCAACATCATGGCATATGCCTTATCTCGTCCTTTTCGTTCATCACCAGCAGAGTGGATGCTGCTTCGAGAGGTGTTTTAGTTAAACAGCCAGACATTTGGATCACAGCAAATAGACTTATTTGCAACAAGGTTCCACAGACAGACTACAACCTTTGTATCACCGGTACCAGATGTGTTGGCCTAGACAACAGTCACTCTTAGCATTCCATGGGAAGGACTAAAACGCATTCATGTTTCCCCTTCCAGTGCTCCTTTCAAAAGTCATGAGGAAAATTATACAGACCAAGAGGCTACAACTGACTTTGGTCATGCCTTACTGGATAACGAGACATTGGTTTCCAACATTCATAGAGGAGTTAGGACAACCAACACTACAACTACCAGATTACAATCCATCTGCATTCCAAATTCACGTGTGGAACGTATCAAAATCTGTTTAAAACACAGAGGATACTCGACCAGAGCAGCGAAAACAGTTACCTAGCCTTACGGAAATCCACTCACACCCTTTATGATGACAAGTGGAAGCGGTTTGAGACATATGCCAAGAAGAAAGGCTTCACGGCGATGAAGGCAACATATCTGCAGATAGCAGAATATTTATGTCACCTACGACATTCCAGAGGTCTAAAAGGTTCTACGTTATCTTCATACTTGACAGCTCTCAGCTCAGTTGTCACCATGGAAACAGAGATCAGGCTAACTGAAGTACCTGAGCTACTTGCCTTGCTATGCTCCTTCAAGCTGGAAGATCAACAATGTAGATTTAGAGCTCCAGCATGGGATCTAAACATCATACTCCAACATCTCACAAGTGATGTATATGAGCCGCTTGATCAGACCTCATTTGAACTGCTAACTCAGATTAGTCAGAAGGCGCTGTTTTACTTGCCTTGGCTACAGCTGCACGAATGTCAGAAATTCATGCTCTAGACTTCAACTACACGAGCTTTGATGCAAGTCATCGGCACACAGCTCATTTGGGTCTAAGATGGGATTTTAATGTGAAAATCAACTGCAAGGTCAACCGGATAGACAATTCCACATACCGACACTCTCTTCCATCCCTAGACCCCATGAAATTATTGGACGTAATTTACAAGTGACAACAGAATCCAGAGTGGCCTGACCCACTGCTGAGAATGCAAGAATTCAGTGTGTCTATGAGGGGTGGCTGGGAGGGCTTTATCCATGAGTCAGGATAAGGAAAAATATGTAATTTTCTGAATAAAATTGATATTTTATGCTTATCCTGACTCATGGCTAAAGCCCTCCCAGCCACCCCTCACAGACACGTTGAATTCTCGCATTCTCGTGTTGGGTGATTACAGGAGAGAGTGAAGTAGCATGGCAATCCGCTGACTATGTGAGCGGGAAAAGGTAGGTAATACTTGGGTGAGTGTGATTTTACGTCCGCTTCTTTTAGAAGGGATTTCAGGTGTTCCACTACCTTCGCCAGGAAGAGGGGAGTAAGCAGTTAAGCATGAGTCAGGATAAGTATAAAATATCAGTTTTTTTCAGAAAATTACATGGTTGTGAATAAAGACTATTTACATGATTTTCTTTGCATGGTTTTATTAGCAAACATCAGTGTCTGTATTCACTAATGTATCACAGTTCTATGTTGTCTGCTTTGGAGCTGTGTATAAGATTTCAAATTTTGAATTTAGGAGCAGTCTCAAGCATCTGCCAAAAATCCAGACAGAATTATTTTGTCATATATATATCATTAATCGTATATTGACTATTGGTTTCACAAGTTTTCAAGTGGACATTTTGATGCTGAATTTTACACAAAGGGATAAAAGCGAGAGGTAGTGGCAATTAATGCGGAAATTCATTTGTTAATTTCATCTTTACAGGTTCGAAAATGGTTCCATTCTGGAGTTGGATGCAGATGGGTCGGGACCTGCTTCTTATACGACTACGGTACATACTGGGTGCCTGGAAGATCAACAGTAAACCAAAGTCAGCATAGAGTTGTCTCCCTTGCTTGTTGCTTCTGTTGCATCTGCCCTAAATGTCGTGTAGGCAGCTACTTGAAAACAAAACTTTCTTTTTCAGAAAAATGGAGTTGTGTTCATACAGTCTAAGGACTTTCTGTTAAATAATTTGGTTTGAGTGCCAGTTTAAATGGGTGGATTTTAAATCAAAATCCTGTCATGGTTGTCCATCACATCTGTTCATAAGATTATACTCTTGCATTCATCATGTTGTTCTTGTTTTCATTTTGTTGATGTTAATGTGGACATATTTTCTTGTTGTTTTATAATGAAAGTGTTTGCACAAAGTTTAGACTATCCTTCTGTACAATCTTCAAAATCATTTTTTTTCTATATAACCCTATACTACTGGTTAGTAAATTTTGATGAAATGAAAATTTAGGCAATTGTTATTAAGCTGGCGGAGTACAACTTGGACCAGAAATACACAGTATAGAATATTCTAATATTTTCAACATTTGTATGTAGGTACATTAGAGTTGTGTTGTATACTTAAAGAGACCATCTAATTCTTTCAATGACTAAAGTTACCAATTTTTACAGAGTAGCACTAGCATTGTGAAAACAATCTGGTGGTCACAAGGTTTTGTAAGTTGTACGTATGCTGGTATGTTAAAGATTTGCCCTTATTTATAGCTGATATTACTACATAAAGGTTTAATCTTATGTATATCCTCGATATTTATGCAATTTTTAATATGTTAAGAGTATTTTTAAGAGGTGTGTGCCAGTTCATTGAAAGAATGAATGGATGTATGTAAGCCATATTGGCCTGAAGAAGATTAGAAAAGTTTTCATTAATGAATATGGGTTTTTTTCAGCATTTATTAGTTTGTGCTGTAGGTCCCCATTCCACACAGTTCATACTGAAAGGTTGTTTGTGTTTATGTGTACATATATGAATGGGAAGTGCCTGTATACATAAAGCTGTGTATCAAAATCAGTCTAACTCATTTGTTTCGACATTATTTTATAATATCACTCTGATCCATTGAAAAAGATTTACACATGTTATTTATTCAACACTTGGTATGTCCTTGGTTAGTTTTGAAACATTGTGAATCACACTATGTAAGCATTTTAATATCTACCAGGTACAGTAGCGTAGGTTGACGGACAGCTGGGTGATTTTGAATGATGAAAGATTTGTTTCGAAACTCAAGCAGTCACAAATTTTCTTAAAAAACGTCTAGCTATTTCTGTGTATTTGCCCTCCCATCCACGAATGTTCAAATTCCCACACACTCACATGCTGTCGGGGCTGTGGGATAGCCCAGTGGTTAAAGTGTTAGCCTGTCATGCTGAAGACACAGGTTCAATTCCCCACATGTGTTAAGCCAACTTCCAGTGTTCCCATTTGTGGTGTTGCTGGCATATAGCTAAAAGCGACATAAAACCTTACTTGCCCACGTTTTCCCTCCCATGTGCATATGTGAAGAACTTCATAGTTCAAGGGAGGTAATCCATGCTGACAGTGGCATGAAACCCAACTTACTCAAAGGCTGTATGTCCCCAAAGCATGACATGCAGACATTTTCCAGTGTGTGGACAGCGACGTTCTGGGTAGCTGTCTTCTCCCATCTGCCACCACACAAATATATGCTTGTCAAATTCTATCTTAGATTCATTCATAACACTGTCTTGCCCCTGAAGCTATGCATATGAAAACTCTGCACCACGAAACTGCCTATTTTTTACGTTGATCTCTTGTGTTCTGATATCCAGATGTGTTTGCTGCTAATCATTCTGTGATAACCTTCCTGATATGAGTCATTCTCAATAGGTCACCTGATAACAGTGGAAGACCTAGTTTCATTAAAATTTATGTACGTTCTGCAAGCGATCGTCTGATGAATGGGACATTATCAATAAGCACACCTATGTGATGGTTGCTCTGAACCCACCATCTGTTAATTCGTAGCTAATTTTCAACACTTACCATTAGGTATTGTGATGGATAACATCATGCACAGTACTCTTGGAAAGATGCAGCAGTTGACTTACTTTTCCGCAGACTTCCATGCAGATGCAGGCAGCAGGATGCAGGTGTATGATGACTCCTGTTTGGTCTGGAGACACAATGACACAGTGTTCGTCTTTTGAACCAGTGTGAAATCAGTCACAGAGATAGAGAAACGGCCCTCAGATGACAAAATATTGTATGGTACACAATACTAATTGACATCTTCAGTTTGGGGGCCAAATTTCACTTTATGAAATATTTCACAGGATGAAAGTTTGACACAATAAACCAAACATGATGCTCCCTTGTCAGATGTTCATCTCACATGTTTGTTAGTTTGTCTTTGGGAAGGTCTGTCTTTTGGGAGTGAATCTGTAGTGAGATACTGTACATTCTAATGTTTATATGTAACATTTCTAGAAATTCTTCATAAACAATTAAGCTGACTGTCTTTTCTAGCCATGAAGGTAATATGCCACAATCAAATCTTTTATTACAAATGTTTTATCATCATTCATTTTACTGATGTAAATGCTCAATTTTTAGAGTATTAATATTTTGAATCATGTTTTTCAGTTTAGACCAGATACCTGAAAGATTGTTATTTTTCAGATCTTATGAATAATAGTTTATGTACAAATTATGCACTCAAGTCTTTAAGACATAGTCCTTACATGGTAACCTTTGAGCGTCATATAACCATCCAATCAACAGCGAGATGGTTAAATAGACTTAACCAATCAGACAACGGCATCGGAGGGACTTACAAAATATTCAGGTCACTGACACAGATCTTTCCATAAACAAGAATCCGCATATAACACAGTTATTTGACCCGCAGTATGTATGCTTTGGAGTTTCTGTTGACATGCTTACCATTGGCTAATATTTACGCAAGATGACATCCTTGAATATTGCCAAAAAATCTATTTTCCGCGACTGTTTACTCACCCTTGTCATGGTTGTAATGTGCTCTGTGTGCATCACCCGTATGTGATTGTATTTTATATAGCATTTGGAATCATTTGGATACGAACCTTGTTGAGATAAAAAGTTCAAAAGGTATATGCGATTTTCACTTTTGCGATTTGGTGAGCTGTGTCCTGATTGGTCAAGGTTACCTGACATGATCTCCCATAAGGTTTTGTTAGACTCAGTTGTGGAGAGTAACGAAAAGTTGTCTGGACCAGAAAATCCAGTGATCAACAACATTAGCATAGTTCTTTGCAATTTAGATATGACAATATGTCAACCACGTCAGCGAATCTGACCCCCCTGATCCTGTTAGTTGCTCCTTATGACAAACATGGATCGCTGAAGATCAGTTTTAACCCAGATCTGAATTTATCTTCAGGGGTGACTTGGGGCATTACAGATTAACAAAAGCATTAGGAGAGAATTGGGATCCTTGATTGTGTGGTATGACTGATAATTAACCGATATTTTAATAATTATTCATGTTTAGCCGAAACTGCTGATAGTTACACTGAAGGGGTCATATAGGGTGCTCCATCCCTGATCATTTTACTCTCCTTTCACCCAGTCCTTACTGTGATGCTATAGCTCTGAATACAAAATGTATTGCAGTCATGTGTTTTACATGAAATACGTTCTGTTGTTCCTATTAATCCATTTCATATCGGCACCAGTCATCACTTTCTAACAGCAATATTTTTGGCTTGATGTTTACAAGTAAGACAGAAAGCATTTTCTCTCAATTTTTGACAGACTGTTATATTTTAATGTTTAGGACCAAGGTGCATTTTCGTATGCTTTGTTTGTTATTTAATGCCAAACGCAACGATATTCCAGGTATATCACAGGGATGGTCTGGAAATATTCCAGTTGGTATCAGGCGATCCAGTGATTGACAACATGAGCGTCAATCTAAGCAATGAGGTATGATGACATGTGTCAACCAAGTCTACGAGTCGGAGAACTTCTTTGATGTTTAAATGCAGAATGGTAACTTGGGGAATCTCCTGAAGTACCTTTTATGACAACACCTTCAGCTATACTTATATCAAAGACCCTCAGGTGCTTAATGTGTAATTATATGTTGCAAGAATGAGTATTTATCGTGTTTTGTGCTATGTTGGCATTGTCTGGATGGGGGATATGTGAATGCAAAAATAAACCATATTACTCTTTCATCTTGCATGGTTCTGTTTACTTGCCTGTCACCTGTTGTTCAGTATGCAGAGTTAAGTCCTTTGTCACACAGAAACCCTGTTATTGTAGCTTTGAAACTTGGTCCATAATGAAGATATTTCTAGGTCTGTGAGCATCACACCTGTGCTAGTGTGTTTTGTCAAGGAAAAATGCCTGGAACTGCTCAAACCGTTAAGACACCAAACATTCATAGGAATATGAGGGTTGTCTCCCTTGTTTTAGGACGCGCTCTGCAAGATTGGTTTGATTGATTGAGTTTAGTTTCAAGCCGCACTCAGCAATATCACAGCTGTATGGTGGTGGTCTGTAAATAAACATGTCTGTCCCAGTGATCAACAGCAAGAGCATTGATCTCAACTGGGATACGATGATGTGTCAACCAGGTCAGTGAACCTGATCACTCGATCTATCAGAGGTATGCTACATATTAGGTAGTGGGTCATCAACAGTCCGAAGAAAGTTGCAAGGAAAATAGTACACAACACATTAGGTTCAAAGTTGTATTTTTAAAATTATATATTTTTGCCCTTTTATAGCATAAACAATATATGTGTATGGGCGAAGCCATACCAAAAATTGAGCTAAGATTGTTATGCTAGATAATCCTCATGTTCAAGACTTCCTATGTAGTTTAACAGGACATTGTTTACAAGTGGGTTGACGCTGTTAAGATGGAAACAGGCATTATGACATATGGGATACGACCATTATGTAATGTTGAACAAGACATGGTCAACATGGAAACATCAAACGTGTTATGTATAGACTGTTAAGAGATTCTTGGTAGCACTGGTATTTGGATGAAGTCAACACAGAAATCAACATAAACAAAACATGTCACTGATATAACTTCTAAATATGGTGCGTAGAATTAATTTCTGTCAATTTTTATTAATGTGAAAATAATATATTCACACCAAAAAGCTGACTTTCACATTAGTAACGACTTGATTTGACATGATGTACTGGTTCTTGTCATACTGTAAAATTCTGACTTATTCTTCTGGCCAGTGTTTATATACTGAAGAAAAAAAGAAAGGGAACTGCAACATCATTAAAGAGATTCTGTTGCTATTTTCAGCATGCATGCCTCAATTATGAAAACAAATGAGTAAAAAAGATGAACGGCTACAATCTGGCATCTTCATGTTATTTACAAACAATATCTGGTTACTTGCAATCTGTTATGTGCAATCAATTAGAAATCACGTCCAACATTTTCTTTAACATCTGTTCCCTTAATTCTTCCATGCAGTATACCCTTATTAACAAAATGGAACTATTTCAAAATATTAAGACCTAACAGTGCTAAAACATTCCTCAAAATTGTTACATTTAGAATGAGTGTCTTGACTTGCTTCAACATTTAGATTCATAGAAAAAAAAGACTAGGCACTGTTTTTTTTGTGTTAAGTAGTAGGACTGGAATCAGTTCAGAAACAAATCAATGATTTTCCGAAACCAATAGTTTCACAGTAGGTTACATGCAGTTTCTAGGGAAATAGTACACTGATATTTCAGTGTAATGATTCTTACAGGCTAACATGGGTAGTCCGACTAGAAAGGCATTTCCTGAGTAAAGCTGAGTAACATAAAAGACCATCTTTTATATGGTTGCCATGGAAACTGTACACATTATATTTGCAACATTCTATTGTAAGATTGATGAAATGTCAATGACACTCCAAACTGAAGGTGATGTAGGTATTCTGAAATGTTAATTGTTATTTCTTCATCACAATCTTTGATTAGCATTGTGTCAGTTTTTGACTGGGGTCAAATTTTGATTACTTGCTCTGGTATGTTAATATCCAACATAATATCATATCATCAAATTCAAACCTCAGCTACATTACTGATGTTCACATCAATACAAAAATGATGGACATGGATTTAGATTAAAAAAATAATGGAACCATTATGACACAAATTACACCAACTCTATAATATATCCCCTAAACTCTACCAAAATGTTTCAGCAATGATTGGTTAGATATTGCATATTTGAAACCTTACAAAAATATTAGAACCAATATGAAACTAATTACATCAATTTTATAATATGTTCCAAAACAAATCTACAAAATTTTTTCAGGAGTGATAGGTTTATTAACTGAAATGAAAGATCATGCTTACTGTAAGCTAGATATTGCATGTTTGAAATAACATACAGTTTATGTTCTAAAAAGTAGAAATGTCAATGATTGTGTTGTAAAGAAAATGTACAAGGCAAATACAGCTTGTACAAAAAAAAACCAACCAAAATACTTTTGATTTCGACTGTACAGACTGACATGTCTCACTGGTTTGTCATATTTATTAATATCTTTTTGGTAACTATGGCAACAACCATTTCTATGTACAACTATCTTCTCTCCATCACTTTGGCACATATGAGTTGATTATTTTGTACATCATAAATAACTCTATGATATATCTACAACATCTCTTTTCCTTCTGCAAGCATGACTTACCATACCCTCATATCTGAGGTATCTAAGTCGTCTTTGAAGCACAAGAACGTTAAACAATCAACATTTTAACAAACTTGAAAAATGTATACATCTATTTGGTAACCTCTGTTAATATAAAACAAATAACAGAAATCTGCATACAGTCCAGTTGTTTCAGATGCTGTTGTAAAATTGTCCGACTTTATCAATATACACACGACCAATAATGAGTCACTCATGACAAAACATTTTCATATGAATGTATAATGAAAATGTTAACTGCACTGTCGCATGGATGAAAACATATTTTTATAATGAATTATTGCTTTTATAAAAATGTTAAAAAATCTCAATGTTATCAAAGTTTATAGGTAAAAAATTTAAAACAGCAAATTCTGAACCAACGTTTGTCTAACCCTTCCTACTCTCGACGTACAAGAACATAGGTTATTAATATACAATTAACGATTGCACTTTCATGACATTTGGGGCAGTTCTTGTATTATTTACAAAACAAATCGCTGGCTCAGTGTGTCTGCATACATATATATATATACACACTACAGTCCAATCATCATATTGTATTTTTGCATAGATTTCCTTAGTGTTATTGCAAAAACAAGTGTTAATATGAAAGACATTATGATTTAGATTCCTGTCCAAACAGCACATTCAAACCAGCTGTATATTGTCAACTAACTTCACACAGCGGTTGAGCATTGTGTTGTCACCATGGAAACACACCTCTGACATAATTCCCGGTCACTGAGCAGTGGAGTTCATGGAATACCGGTTTTCCAAATATTCATGGATTTAATCCAGCACATCGGTAAATCAGTGGAAAAACACCACAGAAGTCTCGTATCTTTCAAATATTTGGAATTGCACATTCTTTGCCTATAACACTTTGGCTCTCATACAAGTGTTTCTTGTTCATAGCCTTCCCCTTTCTTATCAGCAGCAATCATTTCCCAGTGGCGCCACCGTTCCCTCTGCCATTCTGCAGACCCGACAGGAGCATCCTCCCCTTGGTTGAGATTCAAAGGTCGCCTCTGTGATGATGACCTGCGTATTGGTCGAGGTGAGCTTGTTCTTGAAGATGGAGGTGACTGGTTCGACCACTGTATTGAGGTGTCTGACCCCCCTGGACTGTTTGTTGAGGACAAATAACTGCTGATGCTAGAGCTGCTGTTCTCTCGGAGATAACTCGGCTTTGGAATGGACAAACTGTGAGAGTATCCCTCGGAATAAGGCCGGTCCCCACGTACATCCACGTGCGGTCGTAACAACACCTCAGGACTAGAACTGTCTCTCGAAACCTTCACTGTCGGAGTCCGAGATGTCCGTTGACTCCGTGTTACAAGTGGACTAGGGCTCTTTTCAATATTTACACGCACTTTGGGCCTATCATCACTGGAACTTGCAGTCCTTCGTTCCTCTACAACAGTCCCTGACTTTCTGTGAGCAAGCGGGGTGCAAGGGTCGGCACTCTTAGAGGCCCGAAGTGTCTGGTGGACACTCATATAGCTTCTGGAGTGACAGAGGAGGTCAGCATCACTGCTGGGTGAGTGAGGCATAGAGGGCGAATCACTGTCGTCAAACACACTCGAAGAAGTGTCTGGATCTGGTTCAATCCTGGAAAGCAAACAAGACACCCATATTGAATTACGGTGTTCACTAAATACTGAAATTTTCGGTGATGACTTCCAAATGTTCACATTGTCATGCGCCTATGCACACACTAATACATGCGTGATTATTGTGAATGTGAGTCTAAATCGAATTTCACCCCACCACTTATAACATAATTGAATCACCTTTCTCAATATCACTGAGACCTGACAATCTTTTCATCCACACATCTAACATTAGCAGTTACACTTACACAACATCATTTGCTAGTTGTTTGAGGATCTTATCTGCAACCTCTGGGCTCGTTTCCATTAGCAACCGTATAACATCATCATGCAGATCAGGCGGAATCTGAAATATAAAAACAAAAGTTAATAACAAGCCACAACATCAGAATATAATAGGATTTTATCATCCTGTTTACGAATATGATGAAACAAATGAAATTCTGAAACTTCAGGCACCTAATCCATTTTTAATCAACATCAATCTGAAAATAATAGTTAAAATAGTCTATTTAATCAAAGACGTATATTACGCCTTTGACTTAATTCATGTTATGTCTAATACACTACCTCCAATTTAATAAAACATTATTTATTTGAGAGCAGAATTTCATTATTACTTTCAACTTGCAGATGTGACTTTCAGACTTGCAAAATGCTGAGTGACAACAACCTGAGCAAACAAATATCAAAGTATAAAAAATTCGACCAAAAGACTCATCTAGAAATGTTCCACCTCTCGTGTTATAACGTTCAGCTTACCTCATACAACTGACGATAGCCATCGATCATCTCCTTGACGACCTCTATGACCTCCTTGCTCTGCTCTGCATGTTCTGTAGTTTCCACCCGGAACTCCTTGTCCGGTGATGACTTAGCTTTGTGGAGAATGTTTGGTCCGAACAATGTTGCCAGATTATGGGAGTCCATCTTATTCCCAGAGAGCTGGAGAAAGACGAAAGAGTAGCATCATTTGATAATGTTATGCGCATAAACCACTTGCAAAACAACTTTTCATGTGATATATGACACCAGAGACCATATAATAGAGGGACGGCCCTCAAGCCAATGCGCGAAACCATCAGCGCTACGGCTTGTACTGCGCAGCCTATCCGGAAGCTGCGAGGAATGTATGTTCACCTCAGTCATAGATTTTGCGTATTTTCATTACAAAGGTAAGATTTAGTTTTTCTCATTTATTCTCATGTACATACATATATTTTTAAGAGTGCATCTGAGGTTTTTAGTGGTGCTAAAGCGTATACATGTCTTTGTATTTGACGAATGCTGTCATGTGTGATCGTTGTTCTGTGAGGACAATGGCGGCGGTGCAAAATCGTCGAAAGTCACGTTTTTGATTTTCAATAACAGCTACTAATTTTCAATACCAGTCCTTAGTTACCGGAGTGTAATAAAAGCAGATTAGATAAAGTTTGGTTTAGTGGTATTTATAAATCTGTGGAGGACGTATAATTCCTTAATTTGACTCCTGCAATACGACGAAATGTGAATGTTTTCTGAAATATTTACTCCACAACACTTGATTTCCGCACGCTTTCACAATAACAGCTTACTACCAGCATTTTTAAAATAAGTATGTGAACATGTACGGCGAATTCCTCTTTTGCTTGGTACTAAATATACATGGCTATGATCGGTTTTTTATTTTTTATGATTTTTTACGTAAACCCGCATTTGCATCATGTACTGCACATTTCAGATACCATGTAGCAGACGACACAACATTAATTTTGTTTGTTAATATGACCCGAATATATGTTTAGTCAATTCTTCAAAAGTCCCATGCACTTATGGGTTGTTAATAATTGTACATATTTCCATTTTTGTTCACTGTGATGATTATGCTTGTAGCAAATATCCTTATTTTTCATGAAATAATATATTTTTCTGTTTTTATCATTTTTCTTCTTAATGAAGTTTAATTATGATTTAAGTTACCTTATTCAACTTTATGCTTATATCATTACACCAATTATAGCATAAACTTATTATTTTGTCTTGTAGATGCCCAGGAAAAAGAAAGTTCAATGAACAGTTCCTGAAGATTGCAGGTAAGTAATAATGGAAGTAATATATTCAAAATGGTGTTTCTGTTAACTAAGGGTGCACACCAAAGAAATCATTTTATTGGATGAAGTTGTTGATAAAAAGTTGATAATTTGTAGTTATTGGTATTTATTTATTCTATAGGTATTTGTATTATCCGTTATCTGCAGAAAAAAGTTTGAAATATCAAAACATTTATATAGTCAAGAATTAATATTGCTTCATTTCTTATGTAAGGAAATATACAGTGTTAATTAAGTGCAATATCCCCATCTTGAGAGTAAGTAAACAGATCTTGTTAGAAAGAGCATTGACATCCAGCTATCACATAATTTCAACAAGTATTTAGAGCACTGAATTCATGTTATTTTTTCTTTAATATCAAAATTGTTCATCTCCTTTTTCCAGTCCAATAGATGCACTGTGTGACAAACAGTGGAAGTCATTCTTCAAAGACCTCACTGATGAACGCACAGACACCCCATGCCAGCAGGATCAGATAGATTATGATGGCGGTTCTGCCATTAATTCTGCGGTTTAGCAAAAACTGGGCGAAGATGTGAATAAGTCTGTGATGGCTGCTGACTTTCTATACAGGTGTGCATACTCCAAATAAAATCTTCGTGTATGCACATCTGATGATATATGATCCAAAGTACCTCTCGAGAGCTTGATAATGAGCTTTAATGGCAAAACCATTGAACACATAGTGTAACTTTATTGTCACAATTACTATGAAATAAATAAAGAAATTGACTGTCCCGATAACTTGGTTTTGTCTTCAACTATAAAATCGTTTGTGACATGGGAATCTCTACTAAGGGCTTTTACGATTTGAATCAGATCATGACCAAGTATTGAACCTGACTGTGATGCATCCATCATAGGGTTGCAAATAAACTATTTTTCAGGCATCCATCATTTGAACTTCACTTGCAAGAGGCAAGACCTTTGAACTGTGTTTTTCATCAGGTTTGAAACTGTGTGGCTTGATGGTTATTCTCTTACAGATATCCCTGGACGAAGTTGTGTACAGATTTAATATTTTTCATTTCATGTTTTAATATTTTTGAAAATTAGTATATTCTTTAGTATTAGTCTCAATTTCAAACAACTGACATTCATATTTGTTTTTAGTGAAAGCTTGAAAGAATATTATCTAAATAGTTGTATTTAGCAATACATATACATACATATACATTTATTGTTCTTTTATATAACATAACATCATAATGACAATCACGCCTGCACAGTCCCTATCAGTTGCAATTCCGGTATTTTCGGAAAGGTATGTGACAAATTTTTCATGGTAAGTGTCATGATAAAATTAAAGTTATGAACCCTATGAAAATAATAAATTTCAACGGGTGGTGTGTTTGTGGGGATGCTTCACGACCTTTATATCACAAGTTCAAGTTCTCAAGTCTTTGTTTCATTCCTTCTCAATCTACTGTGACAGAAACGGTCAGAACAGAATACAGAAACTGTATGTAATGTACATTGACGTTTGTGAAAATGGTCCTCGTGGCTTTAGTAGCTCTGAGTAGCTTTCCTTTGCAAAAAAAAACAAAACATATTATAATGTGCGTATGTCTCCGTACGGCTCCGAAAGCATTATCACTGTCACCCCCAAACTCGCATTCAAACAAACATTACTGTAACGTTCGTGGATAACGTGAAATCATGTTTCGTTGGTACTATCAGCTTCATAAAGTTACGCAAATTAATATGAAATCAAAATCAGAGACTAATAGCGTCATTTAGTGAACCACCAACCAGTGGCAACGGATACTTAAAAAAAATCATGAGGTTATGTGATGAAGTTCAGCGAACAACGGGGACATTGACAACAGTACTGTTACATGACTGGCCTAAAACGGCACGGATTTCGCGAACGATACACATTTTCAGCGATTTTGTCAGTTGACATGTGCGACAGTTGAAAGGTTGACATCTTCTGAGAGACAAGATAGAGATTACGATTATTGTAATCAGTTTATTGGAGCTGTTCATGTAATCTTTGACTGTCAGTTGCATCCAGTGAAATCCAGCTAAGGAATTAACTCTCGGTCCCGATATTACGCAATATTGTTTATGTGGTTACCAGAGTGCTCATTTGCGAATGTCTGCGCATCTGCTGCGCATGTGGTCCGGTTACCGGAAGTTAGCAGCAGGGTGTCGATGCGTATCAGTTACATGCCAGACCGTAGCGCTGATGTTTAATGATAAACTGTTGGAGAGGGCCGTCCCTCTATTATATGGTCTCTGATGACACTAAATAAGTCATAGTCAACAGAAAACAATGTTGTGAGGAAATCTGTTGAAATGGACTAACAAACTGTGTGTACTAAATGTGATTCTGGCTGTTTAACTTTTTTTTAAAACAAAATCTATCAAGCTTTTGTTCCATTGATTTGCAATAGTCTCAGTACCCTTTGAGCCTGAAGTAGCAGCTTTAAGGAGATACATAGTTGTCTCCCTTACTTCAACAACACATAAGCCATCTGTCAACTGTGATGTAACTGAATCTCTTAAACTCAACCTAATGTAATATTTGACATGATGTTATTTAGAGCTGATGTCTATAAACTGCAATTGAGAAGCAGAAATTGGTTCTTGCTGTTGACAAAACATACCTCGTTTCCACGTCCATCTATAGTATCTTTGGAATGTTCGACAACCTTCGCCAGGAACCTCAGCAGTGCCCAGAATGTATCACGATTTGGCAGGGGCAGTAACGACACAAGCAACCTCAAGGCTGCCAACCGTTTCTCTATATCTTTTAATTCTGGAAAGTAACACAAAGATATTTATACTGAGGATCAAAAGTCGATCCTTACAGTAAAAGGACCTGAAAATGTTTCAGAGCAGGACCATTTCCCTTACAGTTTAAGAATAAAATCACAAAATTGTCAATAATAGTCAAAAAATGTGATGGAGGGAGGGGGGTCAACACAGATATGAACATTATGAGTCAAATCATTAAACGTTTAAAGAAGAAAGTTCAAATAAATGAATAAATTACGGAATTGGTAAAGTTCCTGAGCACCAGACCAAATGTATAAATTAGAGCATAATTTTGGTATTTCCACCATAAGTAACAAATCCTACCATGACTACAGAAGACAACTTGCACATTGGGTTAGCATATATTCAAACACTGCCCACAAACCAATAACAAATTCATGCTTAGTTACCCAAATTATCATAAGATATCATTAGATAATCAAAGATTCAACTAATGTGACATGCAACAAATTTGAAATCTGACTGTCATGTGACCTACTTCTGGTGGAGATGAAAGGTGTGTACAGATCCCGAGTAAGGAGAGGCTCTGGCAGATCCCGAAAATATTCCTTCAGCAACGCCCCAACATCATGAGGGTTGTGACTTTCATTTAACGTTATGCTCTTCCCACTATCAAATTCTTCTTGTAACTGTTTCACTCGCTTCTTGGATGAACCAACACGAAAAATACCAAGCACCTGCAAACCTGAAACAAAAAACATAATTCTTACTGATTGTATTGCATGTCTAATGTGATTAGTTGATGAGAAAGCTCTATTGTTTCACTGAATGTAATTTCAGTGGTAGTTATAATAGTTGTTTATTCTTTGATATTCCTAGTGTATTTCATACCATGGTATAATTACAAGCCTATACAAGCTATTTTCTCTCGAAATAAAAATGCCAAATGGCTCAAATTCTGGTTTCCAAGATCAAGGGCAGGTAATCTGAATATTATCTGTACATAAAAAAATGTTTTCTCTTCACTTATCTATCACAGGTGAAAGTTGGGAAGAAGAGACATTACATGATGGCAGCCTGAATAACTGAACCTAAAATCAGACAAGTCATTGATTGATACTATTAGCAGCACCAGAGATCATCAAGGCACTTGACCGGTCAAGAAGCCTGACCACCCATCTACTTAGTTGCCTTGAAGGACAAACACAGGTTGCTTGTCACACTCTAACACAGGGTTTATGTTTACTGAATCTTATGAAGGAAAGTGAGCAAGTTTTGAAATAACACCCCATGAACTACATTTACTTTTTTACACACAACCTTGATAAATTACTTGACACAACACTTTTCTCCACCGCAAAATCTGATACTGCATCAGTACATGAAAACTTCAGAATGAGATTCCTCCCTAACTGTTTGGTAACTCATTCTCACCATAGGTTTCTATATGTTTAAAACAGGAATTGACTATCTGAGGAACTTGAGGAGCTCCCGTGGCGTAGCAACTTTGGCTATCTCCCCTTAGTTCTGACTGTGTCGAGGCAGGATGAGTGAGAGACAGGGAGAGGGCATCGATGAGACTAGAACTTGTGTTTCTGCTACTTTCTGATTCCGACAAAGAATCTGAACTTCCTCGTCTCTGAAAAAAAAAAGATACTGACACATTATTAAAATTACAAATTTGTCACTCCTTCCATAATGGCAGAACACTACAAATAAATGTTCTTCTGCCAAAGCAAGATAATTGTCTCAACAGAAAACAATACTAGATTGTATTTATATTTATTTGTTTCATCTTTAATTATATATTTCATTTACTTGTACTGAATTAAATGAAAATCTAGCTTTATGTGTATAACATTGCACCCACAAAAATAACTTGTAAAAAGTGCACATAAACACACATAAACAGTTCCTTCATTTCATGCCTAATTATTAACTTCGGACTTATTTCTATATAAATTCCTGAAGCCAAAACCAAATTATCCCTAATTTGTAGATAATTATCTATGGAATTTCATGACATCCAACCATAAGATAAATCCAAGTTACCAGATGTCCTGTTATTATTCACTGGAAGTGCTTGACATATTTTATCCCCAAAATGGAGGCCATCTGTCTAGGTCAAGGGAGATAACTCATCTCCATGCATTCCACAGACAGAATTCACAAGTGTAAGATTGAGTAATCACTGCTATCTGTCCTGTATATCATGCTTCAGTGACACTACTTGATGAGCATATATAATATGCAATCACTTTATGAGATCTTGCTGCAAGTGATGTGAAACAGCTCCAGGCAAAGCTCCTGGGTAATCAGCTGTCAGGACTGTAACCTAATAAGTGGTTAATAATTACAAATATTTAAAGACTTCCTTTTACCCACTAGAAACATTCCATAGATATTACTGATTTCTTTCAACAGTTGTTGGGAATGTACGAAATATTTATTCACTGCATATTTTCAGTTTACATCTCCAAAGCCAAGTGAGTAAGGAATTCACAAAATTTTATAAACCTCTCTTAGTTCTGAATTTGAATTTTAAAAGCTGATTTTGGTATGCGTTTTCATTCAAATCTACAGAAAGATAACAAAGCTGTGGGGAGGGTTATTCAAAAAGAGATGGTATGTTTAACCATAAAACATGTTAATAAAGTTGATATTCATTAGGATTCTCTCCATTTATACATAAAACATGTGGAAGTAGTTTATGTCGTGGCCTTATAATTTCCTTAGAATTCTTCCTTGTGTTACAACCATTTGAGGTGTATCTTCATACCCTGTATGCATCTACAAAATGTGTGACAGGAATTTGCTTGCTTACCCCTTGAGAGGGATTGTGGGATATTGTGCTGCCATTGTGGGGAACATTGTCCAGAGAGCTTTGGGAGGAACTACTTGACTTTCTGTGAAAAAAAAAAAATTTCATTAGACATAGAACATGAGAATGAGTTAAAACATTCCATTTACTTACACACTCACACTCACTTGTCAGTCTAGTTCTCCAACAATTTCCTTCATTCTGACCAACCATTCAAAGAAAGTCAAACAAAAATCACTCAATGCATTATTTATGGCGACTATTCTCTGGCCAAGGAAACAGTACATAAGCATGTGTTAAAACATTTTACTCACTAATGCGTCAACCTAGTTTTCCATCAACATTCTTCATTCTGACCAACTGTTAAGTCACCCACAAATCACCCACAATGCAGCAATAATGGCGACTCACCTCTGACCATGGGGAGACAATAATACATCAGCACTTTCACTGCGGACCTTTAACGATGCTGATGACCGACAACTTTGTCTTTTATATATTTCTCTGTCATGAGCAATACACTTTGACAGCGGAATTCCAAACACCATTCCTTCTGAAACAAAATATTATTTGATGTATAGACTGAAAAGGCTTCAATATGTTTCTGACTGACACCTGGAACTCCTCCTTTCCAATATCGTCTAATAATCTTTGAATATCAAGCACATTTTGTACTAAACATACCCAAGCAGAGTCAGAGAAAAGTGTGACACATACTCAGATGCAAGTGTCATCAGATTGCTAATGAAAAGCTTCAAGTCATGATAGTCCAATGGTTTACAATCCCCAACCATTTATGTGATTTACAAAAGATATAATTCATATCACCAGGTTTCAGAGCTACCAAGTGCTTTGATATCACAATGTATTATTAGTCATAACAGGCAGGTGTTATACGCACTATTTCCACCTGTCTACAAGTCTTAGCATGGGTCTGTTAAAATCCTGGCATTCTACTCACTCATCTTCTTAAACTAATTCCCTATTTGACTACTACAATACATTATCCCTGCCCTCTCACTAGATCCCTTCTAATGGGAATACAATGATTCAACTAGAACCCCTGCTTGGCTAACCATCCCAGTAGCAAGTGGTGGTCTGAGGGAGATATTTTTCAGTGTCACTAGGTCAAATCAGTCCCCAGCAGGCTGTACTTTTTCAATGTCACATAGAAATGATGACCTCATTGTTTATCTCAGCAAGGGGTCTGTCTAAAATCTAGTCAGTTTAAGAATATAGCTGAGGATATGTTATCATTGCATGATATTGTGAAAGACAGCCGTCATGTGAATCGGTCATCTTTGTTCTTTACAACGACCAACCACTGTCTTACATAGAGGAAAGACATGGGCAGTATTACGTTTTATATATCCCTGAATGAGTTATCAGATAATATTTCCAGTTCATATAATTACTAACAATACAACACAATATTATTTTTCATTTCATTAACATTTCAGATTTATATGATTATTAACTACATTACTTATTATTGTTCGTATCACGTCAGACATGGAAGGCAATAATCCAGGGATTACCATTCTTCACCATAAAACATTATTCTTATTGAATTTTGAGTATTTTCACCTGGCATAAACTGAGGTAGCCAAATGCTTAAAGTGTCTCCTCATCAAACTGAAGACACTAAATCCGCGATTCCCTACATGGGTACAGAGGGAAGCCCATTTCTAATGTTCCCTGCCATGATCTAGCTGTAATGTCGCTAAAAGCAGTGTAAAACCTTACTCCCTCACTTGCATGACTTACAGATATCTACAGTGAAAACCAAAATTATTTATCAAAACACTTTTGAAGCATAAGTAACGATCAGACTCCTTTAGCCTCGTGAAACATATCTCAGATATGGCATGTTAATCCACTTGTCATGCATAAAAATACATTGAGAATGTTTTATGATAACCTGAATATATACTGATAAAATATGCATGTGACAGTACTTCTGTCAACAATCACACTGTACATTGTGTACATTGACCTGACAGCATTAAATTGATACATCCATTTCAAGCATGAAGGTACCATATTCACTGCAAAAAGCATCATGAGCTTTCAAAATTTACAAAATTGGAGTACTCAATAAGACCATAAGTGCGCCATATTTGTATTCAGATCCTTTCTGGGGTGTCAGGGTGGTCCAGTGGTTAAAAAGTTTGCTTGTCATGCCGAATTCCTGGTTTGGATTCCCCACAAAGCCTTAAGCCAATTTCTGGTGTCCCTTACCATAGTGTTGCTGGAATATTGCTAAAAGCAATATAATACCATACTCACTAACTCATATCCTTTCTAGATCCACTGATAGTTATGCTGCTCAATAGCACTAAAACTAATGCAAAACCTTGCACGCCACTATCATTTGACATAGTTCACGGTGTTATTTGAGATACTTTGAACTGATAACTGACAGCAGCTGTTCAATGGAGAGCATGGAGGGATGATGTTAATGTTTCTAGGATATGACTTGACACCACTCATGTCACAGAAGGGTCCATGAAACAATACAATATACGCTATGTTCTAGTCACTAAACATTTTCATTAATAAATTTTCCTCTGCCATCAATATATGTCTCATATTTCCATCCATACCAAAATAAGGTTAATTTGTTTTCACATATTTTCTTCTTTAAACCCCCCACCATCACTCACACTAGGTATTAGTTAAAAATGTTTAAAGATGAATACAAGATTTATATATACCAAAGTGAAACAAATTTATGCTGAAAATCAAAAGAGGGACAATACTCAGCTGGTGAATTAGGAACAAAATGTAAAAAACCATACTTAAAGTGTGTTTGCTCTGATTGATTAAGATTGGTCAGGAGAAAGGAAACCACATTTTTGTCTTGACCTATAAAATACATATCACTTTTAAAAAGTTATGCTATGAAGAAGCAGCACTGACTTTGACAAAGACTACGTGGTTGTATGATCCACTTATGTCTTGTCAAAGACTACACAGAGACGTGGTTGCATGATCCACTTATGTCTTGACAAAGACTACATAGAGACGTGGTTGCATGATCCACTTATGTCTTGTCAAAGACGACATAGAGACGTGGTTGTATGATCCACTTATGTCTTGTCAAAGACTACACAGAGACGTTGCATGATCCACTTATGTCTTGACAAAGACTACATAGAGACGTGGTTGTATGATCCACTTATGTCTTGACAAAGACTACATAGAAACGTGGTTGCATGATCCACTTATGTCTTGACAAAGACTACAGAGAGACGTGGTTGTATGATCCACTTATGTCTTGACAAAGACTACATAGAGACGTGGTTGCATGATCCACTTATGTCTTGACAAAGACTACATAGAGATGTGGTTGTATGATCCACTTATGTCTTGACAAAGACTACATAGAGACGTGGTTGCATGATCCACTTATGTCTTGACAAAGACTACACAGAGACGTGGTTGTATGATCCACTTATGTCTTGACAAAGACTACATAGAGACGTGGTTGGATGATCCACTTATGTCTTGACAAAGACTACACAGAGATGTGGTTGTATGATCCACTTATGTCTTGACAAAGACTACATAGAGACGTGGTTGCATGATCCACTTATGTCTTGACAAAGACTACATAGAGACGTGGTTGTATGATCCACTTATGTCTTGACAAAGACTACATAGAGAGGTGGTTGTATGATCCACTTATGTCTTGACAAAGACTACATAGAGACGTGGTTGTATGATCCACTTATGTCTTGTCAAAGTGATGTAAATTTGGTGACCTATATGAAGATAAGTTACCTATTTTAAGAAGAAATATAACTTAAATTCAACCTCTAGAAAATCATACTTCTTGAGTATGCAACTGATGTGAGTGAGTGAGTGAGTGAGTGAGTGAGTGAGTGAGTGAGTGAGTCCAACTGATGTGAAACAGGCTCATGTAATGTAGAGTTTGTGTTGATAAGTTTTACATTGCGCACAGCAGTATTACAGCTATATGGTGGTGGTCTGTAAATAATTGAGTCTGGACCAGACAATCCAGTGATCAACAGCATAAGCATCAATCTACTCATTCGGGATACAATGACGTGTCAACCAAGTCAGACAGCCTGACCCCCCAAACCCATATGCCGCCTCTTACGATGTAGAGATTGTATCTGATATTGTCCTGGAGTAGATGGTATGACTAAGATGTATATCCATGACTCAAGAATGTCTACCACTGTCTCCATAACACATAACCTAATCTTATAACCACTGTCTGGAAAATAGTGACAAAACTAACCAGAATAATACCATCAAGTATTAAATCAGAAGTGTCATTGAAATCTGAGTAAATTTAAAGTTACCAAATATTTCAGGAATTTATAATATCTTTGAAATGTTTCAGATACAGCAGAGATAAAATTCCATAGTTCACATTGCTATTTTGGTCCTTAAGTAGAGAGAACATATTTTTCCCTGAAATAACATATTTGTCATTCACGAAGTATTCAGAATTGATGTGATTGATTATATATTATTCATAGAAATTACAGAAAATAAACTGTGATATGCTATAGAGCATGTCAAGAAATATTAAAATATTTTCAGAATAACATATTTTTGATGACACAGTTTGCCATGAAATATATTTGCCATTCACAAAATATTCATATTTAATGCGACTGATTATATATTTTTCATAGATACTACAGAAAATGTTTTGTGATATGCCATACAGCATGATAGGGAATATTAAAATATTTTCACAAAAAACGACTGAATGGTAATTCATTTATAACAGAAAAGTTTCATTTTCAATCTAAACATTATGCAAACATAATTAAAATGTATTAAGAAAATATTAAATAAGACTGCTGAAAATGTAGGTTATATGTTTATTCTTTAGCAGAAATAAAAATGGGATTCAGGCATAGTTTATTTGCTCATCACATACATTTTTAATAACACATGTGTGGAGACCATAGGCTGATTTCTTGAGAAAAAGTAAGTCTTTACTCAAATCTCAATTGCAGTCAAATTTTTAACTCAACTGTGTTTTTTAAGTATAAAAGCCCACACATCTCAAGCAATCTGTCCACCAATGTCAAACTGGCACTATAGTTTGAGTTAAAAACTGATTTCAGTTCATTCTGTGAAATGCATTTTCATGCATTTCCTCAAATTTAAGTAAAAACTCAGACTTAAGCTTTTTTCGAGAAAATTGGGGCCATATCTCTTGTCTCCTACAATGAAATTACTGCAATATGTTAACAATCCTCTCTCAGTCCCTGACTGTTATAAATGGTTTAAAACTCTACCTCTACCACATCGAATAGGGCACAAGCTGTTTTTGTCACTATTAACTTTTAATGTTCAGCTAAGTTGCCGTTAGCATGACAGTGACATCTCAGTCAAAAAGAGATTAATGGTGCTCTTCAACACCTCATTAATTCTTTCCCAAACCTTCAAGAAGAAAGGAAACTCCTCACACTGTCCTTGTAAACAGTTGAATGTGAATGTACATCACTTGAGTCATCATTAAGAAAAAGCTGCCAGTTGCAATTTCTTTAACTGACAAAAAATCAAATCTGCACTTTAACACCAGTGACAATACCAATGGTATTTTAGTAATAAACCTTAGCAAATCTAAAATTATTTAAACTAAACATGAAAAACTGTTATGAGATTTTTATCATTACAAAATGTTTCATCATGTTAATATACAGTATCATCAAAATAGATAGAGAATATTGCCTTCCTGGTTTACAAAATATAAAACATCCCTCTAGACAATTAACATATAATATTACTTAACTTGTCAAACATTAACCCATCCCTCCTATTAGCTATGTAAACACTTTAGAAACTGTAAACATCTTTCAGATGACAAGGTTGGTAATTCCCACCCTAAGTTTTGTATATGACCTACATATGACAACTAGAGCCAAAATTCTATTATCATTCCGGAATTTGGTCAAGGGCCTGTGCTCTACACATACATCATATCTATATTTACAACACATCTGTATATCTAAATATTACCAGACATCTCCAGACTACAAGTCTTTTATGACATTACAAACATGTTGGTTGATATAGCTGACACAAAACATTTTATCTGAGTCACAAAAGTTGTCCTACTTTTTTCATGGTTATTTACACACAACAGTAAATGAAAAAGTGAGATACACATAAAAGCTTTTATATATTTTTTCATACTAGAAAGGTTGACATCCACAATGACAGATTTAAGGAGTTTTACTATCATAGTTTTAACCATAAATCACATGTATTCCCACTATTTTAACTGTTCATTTCATGTGTATATGTTTCAATACTGTATAAATATCCTACACAGATATTTATCTAGACCTGTGCAGGGCGTTCAGGGCCCAATATTTTCTCAATTCTGCAACAAATATCTGTTATTATCCAAACTGGAATTACAATTTTCCTAGACGATGTTATGTACTAATAAAAAGTTGTAGTTCACTAACCAGTTTCAGAAAAATAGTGATATGTATGTAAGAGCATCCTAAATAAATCCCTTGTGTAGGTGAAATGTATATTTTTTAACCATAAATCATCTGTGTTATTTGAAGTATTTTTTCCACTTGTTCATCTCTTGATCATCTACATAGTTCATACTGAACCAACACACTTGGTCACTGGACATGTAACTTATCACTTATGCTAAAATTCAGGACAGTTTCAGTTTTGTCAGGTAAACTTTGTACAGGTGAAAACACTTCAGTTCTAGTGTACAGAGTGTCAAAGTATTTTCAAAACACAGGAGCCATAATATATGTTGAAGACATCCAAATTTTGCTTTAAACTTTTGGACGTGATCAAGTTGCAAAGACTACAACTTGACCTGTATTCACCTTAGATCATGCCAGTGGCATGTATTCCTCATATCAGGCTAGCCCGAGGATTCAGGGATGGGGTGGATATTGTTCGTATCACACCATCTTGGTACTAGCCTCAGATCATCTTGACAAGAGGCTATGGTGGAGCCAGTCTGGCCCTCTCTTTGTGTGGAGGTGTTGGACTGACTGTTTACGAGATCTCTGAGATTAAAGTGGATTAAAATATGGATTATCATGGATTCTGAAAGTGCAAGATTCTGTGGTGAATCCAACGCCAGCTGATAGAGCATGCCTGACCAGGGTCAAACGTTGACATGAAAGTTTAATCTGTTGACTGAAGGAGGAAATTGTTTAAACGGATTAGTGTAGGTAGATACCACAAAGGTTGCGATATGTTGTCATACCAGTAGGTTTCTGTTTGTAGTATCTTGACTTACCAAAAAAGAGGATTAGATCAGACTTGTGATCAAACAGTACTAAATTCTTGAGGACAACATTTCCAGATTTTGACATATCTTGCTGCTCCCAGTCTAGTGCTACATGTATATCTTGCAGCTCCCAGTCTAGTGCTACATGTATAGCAAAATTTACATGACAAAATATCATGAGAAATAAGAAATTATTATCAAATATTCCTGATAATTAAAATAAGGATGAAACAATGAATGGTTTACAATGTTCTGTAAACTAACAAACAAAAAGTATAAAGAAGAATATTTCAATAAGTTTAAGTTATAGACACATGGACATATTCATCAGAGGTCAAGGATAAGTCTATCAATTAGCTCCAGTCATGGTATCACTCAGGTTAAGTTGATGAGGTAGGGTTATGTGACATGACAGAACCACCCTAGAGCTAATTCTATTTCAACTGCCCGTAACTCCTGGAGTTTTGCCCAGAGTCAATGTGGGGGTGGATGTTTTTGACCTATATATTTAACTAGGGAGTGTCAGGTTGCTCTTGAATGAAATACCACATCAATACCATAAACATGATATACATTATTTATCAGGCGTTTTGACATGAAATACGGTCATATCTATTGATATCTGAATTATTCATGTTTTACATTCAGCATTTCTTACATGTTTTTTGCAGTACTTATATTTTATTACAGTGCTTTATTACACTCAGTGGATACTAATGCTTTCTTTATTGTCAAGTCCTGTAATTCAAATAAAATTCATTGTTTGATAAATATTTTACAAAATTCCTTACAAATATTCATCATTTCCTATTTAACTTTATGAATAACTGACAACAAAAGTTTATATATCAATACAAAATATTCATGCATCCAAAAAAGTCTGTTCAGAAAATCAATGAAAGTCTAGCATGTTAAACATTTCAAAATGATTTGACCACAATAATATTCTGAATAAATCCTATAAATGTACTTAATGTCTTGTGGAACACTACAGTATAACAATTCAGCGTATTGCAATGCTAGAACTTAAACCACAACATCCATTCAACACAATATTAGTAGCAGTCATGTGGAAAATAGTTTCTATCTCCAAGGTCAGAGGAATACTATGGGGCTGACATTTCTCATGCACCACTGACCATGCTGTAGGCGTGGCAGGTTGTTGTTTGAAATATAACGCACCCCTTATAGAATAAGTTTCAATCACACACCGGGTCCTTCTATAAATCTGTAGCCTCTCTTTCATTATCGTGCACTTTGAGCCTCTGTTTCATTCTACACATATCAATGACCATCTATTCAAATACAGGTCTTCTCAGTTCGACCAGTATATTTGATAGTAGCAATTGTGTAGAGGTATTTATTACAACCAGGTGAAGACCATCTTACAAATTTCTTTGGTGATTACAGGACAATATGCCTTACAGCCATATATGGAACTTTGTACAAACATGTTTACTTTTTTCTTTGAATGGTGAGTAGAATCAATACACATAAAAGCATGAATTTATAGATCATTCACTCAATGAAAGAAAAAGAATATACTTAGTCTAAAGTCATCAAAATAATGAAGTTGACATCGATAAATTCATGCCTCTCTGTTTTTCTAAATTCATGTCTATGTTGTTTCCTTAATATAATGAAAATATACTGGACTTTGCTTTAAAATCAGCTTCAAAGGTATATTATCACCTTTTACATAGTTCTCCCTTCATGCTAGCGAACAGCTTCTCAAACAACAATGTAATTCTTTCAAAATTCAAATGCTTGAAAATAAAGGTGGAATATTCTGATACAATGAAACCAACCTTTTGGGTTTGAATCCTTCTGTTTTTCTTTCTCAGCTAGAGTATCCAGCAAACCAGCCAGGTTGGCAGACTTTGACCTTCGTTTCAGTGACAACACTTTCTTTGACCTCCGGTTGTCATCAGAATCTCCTGGAAATAGAACAAAATAATTGATAATGATACAAAAGAAAAAGTATAACAAGAAATGGACATGGTTCACAGTAAATGTGTTTCCCAACATCACCACCAGGCGTTCTGCACACTAATCACTTATTTGCAATTCATAATGTTTACTTATTTTGTCCAACAAGTTGGTTGGATGCTCAACTCAGCACTGGAACAGACAATCCAGTGATCAACATCATGAACATCGATCTGCGTGATTGGCATTTGAAAGAATTAATATAATTAACACTCGATGTCCATGTGGATACCTATCCGCACTTACATTCTGAACATTATTTTTTTCTCTACATATGCAAATGAGGTAAATCACCCCTACAAGCAAATACAGTGGAAATTTAGCAGTTCTAAACATTGGGATGACGGACTGTCTCCACAGATGTGAGCGCAATGGACTGTAACATGTGACATACTTAGTCCGTGCCTGTTGGTTTACTGTTGTTTCGACCATCATTGCCATCTATCGGAAACACATCACACTGTGCCCGAGGGTAAACTTATAGTAGACCTACTTTAATACTCCACATATTCAGTCACACGACATCAAAGACAATGTGTAAATCGATGAAATAAAACACAGCTATAAAACACATGGTTTGTATTCATGAATTATTGAGAATTGTTTCTGTAAATGTTTCAAGAATCTACTGGAAGTTGACGTCACACTTATGGAATACAGCTCTGCATAAGGCCATGCGTTTGTGGTAATTCTGAAACACCAATGCTGTTAAAGAAGACTATGCAAGTCATTGTTCCTTGTGATCAAGTTATTAAAATTGACGAATGTTAAGTACACAGAACACGTTAAGTGTGATATTCAGCAGAAATGCAGCCGGAAGCCGCAGGTTTGCCAAGTGGTTTGAACGTTCACACGACACGCTGACGGCCCTGCTGCACTGAACAAAGCGATCTTAGTCAAGTTAGTGCTAAGATGATTATCACGAAAGTCGTAGCGGAGCTAAGACTACTTTGTACAACGCTACCCTGAAAACTGGCCAGCTATTCTCGAAACGTTCGTAGCCCTACGAACTTCTTCAACACATTGGTTACGATCAAAGTTAAGAATTATGAGGGCTGCGAACGTTTAGAGAATAAGGACCCTGACCCACAAAGCGTTCGGAACGTTCCATACATCTTAACACCTTAACATACACTTACTATAATACATCTACCAGATCCTGTCCTCAGCATCATTTTCAGGAATACATTGGTTATTACAGATCAAAAATATCAAACGATAGGTCTATTCACTCCGTAGCAGTCAAAATGGCCGCTAAACGCAGGTTTTCTGTAAAGGTCAAATGGCCTTGATTTTCATGAGACCAACATACCATCACGATAACGCCCTACTGGGCTGGACTATGCTGGTCCGTGAAGATGACCAACACCGACATGCCATACATCACCCTGAATATCTTCCCTGTTTACCACAAATCACGACCTATTGTTGGGCACCCGGTGAGTAATTCTCTGCAATCGCCTGGTGTATGGACCGTAAAAGTATGCTCGACGAGCAGGCAGTCATGCAAATGAACGCGCAGGGAGGAGGCCAATAGAGATAAAGAGGAAATTCACTATACTTAAGTCCGCGTTCATCTTACCACCTCTAAATTAGCGCCAAAACATCTCTCTCTTTTTTTGTAAAAAAAAAAGAAAATTCGGAACAAAACGTGAGAAACCGATATACCTGCAAATGTTCAACGCATAGTCATAAATTGTAATTATATCTGTGCGAGTACTAGCGCGTCACTACTTACGCACTATTTCGACACGTTTGGTTGCTAAGTTACTTTTGAAAAAAATGATCGTGATTTTATGGTCCTGTAAATTGCTCCAGTAAATTGATGCTGTCGTTTTGGCGTAGCCCTGGGTATGGTTTGTATGGCCCAAACGTCACCATGCTTATCAAGAATGTGAACATTCTGAATACGTCGTTATCTAAGTACTTCCAACGTAAACAATCATTGGTGACTAATACACAACAAACAAAGCTGTTTGCAAAGTGCTTACGTCTATATTTTAAATGGAGGCTAGTGGAACGTTTCTAGGTGTGTCCTTTCCTCTAAAGAACGTTCTATGGGGAATGCCAGTCCCTATGATTATGCGTTCGGATCCCGGTTCTCATCGAGTATGTTTCCGAGTTCGCACAATGTCAAAGGCCTGCATGATTTAGGGCTTTCCTCCCTCATCGCCGAACTCACTCACTCACTCACTCTGCATTTTGAAATCCTG
Source organism: Haliotis asinina (assembly GCF_037392515.1). NCBI lineage: Eukaryota > Metazoa > Mollusca > Gastropoda > Lepetellida > Haliotidae > Haliotis > Haliotis asinina. Next base: position 85,713,486 of record NC_090281.1, read on the forward strand.
AATTTGAATTCGTCAGTAAAGCCCGGAACCAAGAGGAATATTTGAATATATTTTGGATAACTGACTTCCGTGGTATTTTGGCCCATTCCTAACTTTCAGACACCCAGACTTTCGGGATAATCATATTCGAGACAAATAATGACCGCTGCGGCTCTATCAGCCAATCAAAGGCCTATGTCAAATTTTTCAAAGCTGCTTCCTGAAGGCATCACGTGAAACATACCACAATTGTGATACTTTGTCATCTACAAGAACTCACACGATTAAGTTAAGAATATTTAAACCAAGTCATTTGTTAAAGGCAACGCTGATGTATTTTTTTAACACAACGCAGTCGTTGAAAAAAGCAGCATTTGTCTTTTCGTCTTCCTGTCGCCGGGCGACAAATCATCTGCATGGCTGCCTGAGATGCCTGCGCCAGTCGAAATGATGACAGTTTTAAAACCATAGACTATTTTCAGCTCCGTCGTGACACTGGAACCACCTTTTTGACTAATTTTCATTCCGTGACGTTTTAACGTCTTCCTGTTCTTCAGCAAGCTAGAGACCAACCCTTGTAATACTGTCAACTTGACAATTTGTTCGTAGAAAATATTCATTTTTTATATAAACAAAAATTTAAAACCGAATATCTGTCTGTCGTGATATGTAAAAGCATGAGTAAGATATTTCGCAAAATTATTTTTAAAATAATAGCGTTAACAAAATCTAAAGGCAAGCTTAAGGACTTCCTTAAGTTAATACGCGGACATTCTACACCCATTACCTTATAAGGATATCAGTGGAACCCATACGAAATATAGTCCCTATCAATAGTTCTCGAGAAGTACTGAGTGAGCCATTTTAAGGGTCTTGCGTGGCACAACAGCCGCTCGGTCGTTATCCTTACCCAATCTAATTTTAACCCTTCAGAAAAGAACATAAAATGTAGTATGTTAGTGGTTCAGATAGCAGCCATTAAATGCTCTAACACACTATCGCTCATAAGTGAGATGAAGTGACGACTACATATCACGTGAAAATATGACCGTGTCACGTGGTGTATCATCAGTATCATCTAATAAATGAGCCCCAGACTTGACGTAACGAATGATGAAGATTAAGACTATTGACGTAGTGACTGGGCTCTACCTAAAAGTACGCTGGTGCACCACGTGTGCAGAAATAACACAGCTTGGATCAGTTGTCAGGGTAATATGACAGAAGAGATATGCTAACGATGACACACACAGACAAGCACCTGTAATGTACGGCTATACACGTTACGATACACTGATGCTAGGTGTATAGGTCGGGAGCGTCGAAATATTACGCCTCGGAGAGTGACCTACAGGTTTAAAGGTGAAGGTCGCTTTCACTGTTAGGTCACCATTGAGTGCATAAACTTTTGCTTTCGTTGTGTCGAGCGCCCGTGTCATGAGTTCTAATTGGTGCAGTATGTATATGTGTCATTATCTGTTATATCCTGCTGACGAGAAGCATGTAATCCCTTCCTGACATATTGTTTGGTATGGATATTTTACGTTGTCATTGTGTCACGTGTGCATTTACACAGGTTTTAAGAATCACCTTGCTTACGTAAGCCTGCGGCCCAAATATTGTGATTTCAAAACTTTTTTCAGAATGTGGGGGATACAAGAAAGATGTCCAGAAACAAGAAGTCAAGCGTCTCGTTGGGAGTCTCTGCGGTAGTCTGAGCAGTGTATATCTGTGAACGAAATCCTCCCATGTTCGTTCAGTTGGTCCTTAAACAATTCGTATCAACAACAGATATACAAAATTACATCTGGGGAGTTTAGGGTGCTTTTACAGCTCCATCTCCGTCAAAGAGAAGAAAGTTCATAGTCGATCGAGACAAAACGGAAGTCGAAACATTCACAAATGTTATCGATTATTGTTTAAACCGAAACTCGCCAAGCCTTCGCACAATATGAAAAACTACTCCATCATAGACAGCCATTTACAGCAACGACCGACTCATTGGAGACAAAACCGAAATAGAAACATCTGCAAAAGTCATCGACCATTATGTTTAGACATATGTCGACAAGTCTACGCACAGCCAGAAAGAAAACATACAGAGCATTTACAGCAGTGAACGACTGATCGGAGACGAAACGGAAATCGAAACAAAAGTTATCGACTGGTGTTTAAACCGGAGGTGGACTTTGCAAAACCGGAAAACAGCACAGAGAGACATTTACAGCAATGACCGACTGGTCGTAAGTGGACGTAACTTCCACGTCCCATCCATCAGCTGAAGGCACGGCCTCTATCTTACAACCTATTACCCCATATGCCGTGACGTTCCATCAGCTCATCTCACACCTGACAGGTGTGGCGTGTACCACGTGGTTGCTCCTGATCTACGACCTTGATCCACTGTCATGGATGACATCATCGGCCACCAGCGTGTACAACCTGTATGTGAGCGTTTCTATCTTGTCATTTGGACAGTTCATCAATAACCTCTCGTCCCACGACATTTATGTCGAGAGACCTCAAGAAGATCCTGTTTTGTGGCCACGGCGTGCCCGTTGATTTCCGTTGTTAGGTCTTTGGAAGATTAGATCAGTTTGGTTACATTTGATATCCTCGAATTTAAAACAGCATCAAAGAAATTCTACGTCTTTGATTGCCGTTGTGTTGCTGGAGGACTGCTGATGAAACTGAGATCTCAGTTCTCAGCTGGGTCTTCGACGTGACTCATGAGCTCAGTAACCAGTAGGTTGGGTGATCGTACTCAACACCAAAAACGCGTACCTTTCTGTACTTAACCTAGTTCACGATTTAAAGCTTTGCTGTGTACAAAACCATTCCTTGCTAACCTTTGAACATGTGATTATAAGTAAATCACGACACTTTCATGAGGCAAAACTACCCTTTTTTGTCCAAGGTGTAACAAGCCAAGTTTTATGATGTCACTACAGATGCATCATCTAAGTACAACACATCATCTAGATCGAGCTGAAGAGACAATACTTGAAGACATTGTTACGGTGGACATACAGGGGTTTACTGCTCTGCACTAAGACACATAGCCAGTAGGTGCACGTGTCTGCAATACAGAAACACGCCCAGATATAACTGTCAACGTGTCATCCCAGTGCGACTCAATGACATGACGTAAGAGGCTGAGATTGTTGAAGATGCCCACTCAGTTTAACCGTGCAGTCACCTCTCAATGATATGAATGAATAAACATGACACTGTAATACTATGCTAAATGGTAATTAGTCTATACGTATCCCACAATCCCTTGCGCAACGATGCCCTGACAGTCGTTCGCCATTTTGTTCGTGGTGGTATGGGTTTACTGAGGTCAGAGGTTAGGTGTTGACCTGAGAACCATATATCTTGTTTTCAAGAAAATAAAAAACGGCTTGCTTGCTTTTCCGCATTCCTTCATCAAGTTCAAATGTACGCCCTTGAAGACGAGGAAAGGTTCATATGGCAGAAGAAGTATCTACCTCCTCCTGCTATCAATGATATATATAGGGGCGGAGGGGCCGACTAGTACGTCCAACGTTCGCACGTCACGCAGAAGACACGGGTTCGATCCCACACATGGGTACAGTGTGTTAAGCCTGTTTCTGGTGTTCCCCGCCGTGATACTGCGGGATTATTGCAAACATTGGCGTAAAACCAACCTAACGCGCTTATTCTTTGCATTTTATGATGATACACTTGATATCGCTCTTGCGTTTGGCTTACGTGAGGAATGTAGAAAGTAGAAAACGTGTTGCGTTTTCTTAATATCTCCTTATCTGCGTGTCAAGTCATACAGACATTCCATATAGAAGTGGAATCAAACATGACACCATAACTCACACTGGATGTGCGTATTAAATGAAAAATTACATTCAAACACAAAGAGGGGTTGTTCTTTAGTATGGAATACGTAAAAGTGGTCGCATTCTTGGGACAATGATATATGTTCATGTCAGGGATTAGGTAATACGATATGAAGTTTATACACCGATATAGCTATATGACGACATGTAATAACTTCTAAGAGATGCATTAGTAGACTTGTCACTGCAGCAGACAAGAGACGTAATTTACGAGAGAAGGTTATATTTTAGATGAGTGGGTCATCTCAAGCGTCCTTATCTTCCTTCACTATCGTGTTGAATTATTATAAGCACGTATCACGCATAGGATGGGTTTTTACTGACTGTCTCGGTTGCCATATTCGATGGCACACAATGACAACTATTTTGACTGGGATATTTTCTTCTCCACGATACAAGAACTCGATTCTGTACGGGTTATATTTAAATAGAATGACATTTCTAGTTACACCTATTAAAACTTTAGCGGTCTATTTTTAACACATAATAGTCACAGCGTCGGAGGTAGCCAAGTGGCTACTTGTCCCGCCAGACTCGGGTTCGATTCCCCACTTGGATACGATGTGTGAAGCCCATTCCTCCTCGTGATATTGCTGGAACATTGCTAAAAGCGAAGAAAACCCATACTCATTCACTCGCAGCGTCTTCGATGTGGAAAAAGGTCTTTTACAGGGAATAGTAGTGTTCCTGTATCGCCCGTACTAACTAGCTTTTATGGTCCAGGGTCACATGACTTGGCTATGGAACGTGATCGGTTCACCACACGATTGCCTTGGACAGCCAATACCTTATGTTATATGCCGCTTAATCGATCCCCTATGGCGCCAAGACCATATGTCCTAAACCTTCCACAATGCACCTGGCATCCGGTTTGACCATGGTTTATGTTGTCTTGGAATGAAATGAATGAGAAACACACATCAAGAGCCCAGCATTACTTTCCCATATTGACGACAGAAATTAAAGAACGGCCGTGATGTTAGTCCCACTATGTTTTGAATTATCTCCCTGGACAATAACATGTTGCTTTTATCGACCACCAGGTGTCGTTCATGGTATCTGTTAGCCATTCGGACATGCCTCAGAGGAAAACTTTGAGTGCTCAACACGTGCTTTCATTTCGGTTTCAATACAAGTGGCGTGGTCGTAATTACTTTGCGCGTGGTCTGGACAAAACGGAACTAATTGTGAGTATGAAGTGACAGCGCTCGTCTGGTCAGAACTGACGGCTGTCTGCGCATGACTGCTGCGCTATTCAAGGGATAACTGACTCCTTGAATGACCACCATTGACTTTTCCATACAGATTAATATACACGATGAAGACTATGAACTCATGCTGAGCTCACACAAACATCTGATTCAGGTGATAACGTTAACACGACCTTAATGAGAATACACCTGGTCACTCTATTATGGTGTCAGAGAATGACAAATAGGACATTGTCTGAGGCCTTTGTTGTGTTCAGAATTACACGTGCACGTCCTTGACCCTTTGGTGCATGTGACCAAATAGCACACGCACATGCTGGCAACTTTGGGGAACATTTCAGTTGAGATAGGAATATTCATTGACACATCCGAGTATAACTGAGTTTTCACATTTATATTTTCCAAAAATACAGATTGTTAAAGTGGCCATGTTTTCCTTGAATAATCATCGGTGGAAACTAATGCCAAAGAATATGAAAGCACGTCATCACGAAATGGGCAAGCAAGTCGGACAGTTCTTAACGAACTGGAGTCCCAACGATTTCCAAGTAGTCCCACGAATGATAAGAGGGAAGATTCGTGTTAGTTTGAATAGTTCAGCGTCTTCCTTACCTTTGGGAATAGATAAAGGACCAATGTCCATAGACTGAAGTTTGGGTAGGGCTATTTTCTGTAGCGCAACCCTTTCCGCATCCGTCAGCTGGAGTAAACTGACTGGTTTTAGCACTACTTTCCTTCCGCTTACGCTGCACCATGTACAAGAACCCTGCAATAACAGAAAGAAACAGAAGCATATTATCATGAGTGTCACACAAGGAAGGCAGAGATTCCGGCAATGGTACTAGTGATAAGAGGTTAACTCGCCACGTGGCTAATGCAAGGACCACAGGTGTTATGAAATCTTTTGTTGCGTTTTCATCAATTATATCAGTTGCACAATAAAAAACAATTAAGTCGCAAAGGGATGGTGATGATGATGATGATGATGATGATGATGATGACGACGACGATGACGACGACGATGTGAATAGCATGACAGGGATGTGGTGGTAGAAATATGATAGTAATGGTAATATTATGTGATGGCGATGATGATGATGATGATGATGATGATGATGATGATGTGAATAGCATGACAGGGGTGTGTTGGTAGTAATAATAGTTATAAAGATGATGATGGTGATTGTGTGAATATTATGATAGTCACAATGATGATAAATAAGTATGTCTGCCAACTGTCTCGTTGTATATCAATAATGCTATCTGTAGTCCTCTGATAACCCATCACAATACCACAATCCAAACCCAGTGACAAAAGACCTACTGACAAGGTTATCAAAACCATCAAGCTGGCTACCCAGACCTCCACTCGTAATCTCATCTCCCTCACTCACTCTATCGTGTACAGTTAAAGTTTACTTATCTTATCTTATATGTCAATATTCACACCTCGGGCACGCGATACATCAACGTGACTTAGCGAACGCTACCTGCATGGTAGCAGTATTCATCAAATTTCGTCTTCTTCTATGTTCAGTCCATCCCATAATGAGTCATGGGTGTTAGATTACTGTAATCATAATTCTTGCTCACAATCGTTGATTGACATGCATTAAACAAGCTTCCTTGGATTAAACTTGGGTTTAACGTGGTCATTACCTCGGTCATTGTGATCGTTTATGTGAAAATCGACCAGCGAACTCTGTCCGGCTATTCGTAGCTTTGGGCAACGCCACAAGATGACCGTTCGCCCACATGAACTTCTAACCTGACGCGACAAGCGGACTCGTAATTTTAGCAAGGGACATTCTTTGCTGGAGAAACATGTCCCCTCTGTCCGCCCGGGTCATCTGTTTCAAGTGACACCGGTTTACGAGCAGGAGCCAACATGCATCTTTCACATTAATCCCTCTAGCTATAACAGTGTATTTGATGTTGGGATGGATTAGCGAGACGGGGTAACTCAGAGGCAACGGGTTGACCCAAAAGAATATGTTAAAGGTTTGAAAGAACTAAATCAAGGAGAGCAAGTTTGGTTTGGAGCCATTTTGAATTGCATTTCAGATAAATCACGGTGGGTAGTAAGTGAGTATTATTTTACACCGCTTCTCAACCACATCCCCAATGTCAGTATGTCAAGGAATTGTAAAGAGTTGAAAACGTCATATTGTTTAACAGCAAGGCCGTTAATACGACCCTGCTTTTAGCAATACTCCAGCAATGTCACGGCGCGGAACATCAGAAATAGGCTTCACAAGATATACTCATGTGGTAATATGAGAAGTCAGACTCGAGGGCCGAGGTTGCAGTCCAAGAGGATACAAAATTGGTGAAACCCAAAATTACGGGTATGGTTCGAACGGACATATAATCATAATATGAGCAAATCTGGGATTTGGACCCTGTAATCGAAGCTTAAACGATACTTGGTCAGCAAAAATACCTTTCCCAAATGTATCGCGTTCGCTTCTAAACACCGCCTACTGTCACATAGTTGTCTCATGTGACGCAATTAACGTGTCAGGTATACAATATCTTAAATCTTGTTTTTCCAAAACTGTTCCAGTTACTACTCAACAGCGGTTATGGGTTTCTCAGGGAATATCAACACAACAGATCCGGTCCGGTGGCCCGGTGATGGCCCGGTGATGGCCTGGTGGGCCAGACGATTGCCAGGTATCAGTTACATTAATGATGATAAATGGATCACCGAACACCTGTTTTCAACAGCGTTTTGTTTGACATGATATCAAGTGTAACAATGAAAACTAGGGCACACCATCTCTTTCGTTGTTTAATGTCGCACTCAGCAATATTCTGCAATCAGTCGAGTCTGGACCAGGCGATCCAGTGACTGACATCATGGCCATCGGTCTACGCAATCATGATATGATGACACGTCTCAACAAGTGCGTCCATCCGATCTTTTAGTCGGACGGCAAAAATATGGGGCTTTTGGATAATTTTACATTGTATATTGAAAATTCATCGGATATTACATTTCCTCAATAAAAAATCATATCTTCTTCATCATTTCTTCGTCGAGAGAGAGAGAGATTGAGAGAGAGAGATTTAACTGAAGGATGCCGATTGAATGTTTAATGATATGACCCGTAAAGGATACTTCCTCGTCGAATACGGGCGCGCCGCATTAAAAATCTTAAATATCTTTCAGTATTTCAACACATTCGTAAATAACTCCTAGCTTAATGGTGACCATGATGATTACTCTATTGTCAGCAATTACAGTGTCACTTTGTTGTGTCAGCGTCAATTACTTCCTCGGAGAACCAGCGATATACGCCCCGAAATAAACACAAGCAGCTAGGGTTAATGAAGTAATTAGAATACATTACAAACAGTTATCGAATTACTGAACCTTTGTGACAACACGCGTGTTCATTAGGAACTGATTAATGGTGGTGTTTCCCTACACCTGTACCAACAATGGCCGGGTTGTACCTTCAGGCCAATATTCAAATAAACTCTAATTACTTAAACATACGGCATATAAAAAGAATGACACCCACCTTGCCCGGGAGGATACTAACGCCTGCATTGACAGACGGCCTGAATTTATGCATATAATGGATTTACACCCTCAGCGCTCTAAGCATCATGGAAACAAGTAATCTTAACAAATACAAAGAAAAATGTTATGTTGGCATCGTAAAAGGTGACAACATTCCCAATATTCTTGTGATTATACGACTGCGCCTTTTCAAGAGTCAGTGATTTCGAAATCTTAAAAACATACCCTTGAACATCAGCTGAAACCAAATGTTTTATTTAAATTTTAGCAAATGTATTGGGCGTTCAGGCAGGTGTGCCACGAATCCCCCATGTTTCAACTTCCTCAATTATGCTCAGGAAAGGTTAACAGTTCCAGTTTTATCAAAAACTGAAATCGTGCCATGTTACGGATAACGCATGTAAGTTTGTCAATACAATATAACCACCGTGAGTAATGGCGTGGTAAGCTGTCATTACCGAGAGCAACAAGCCAACCCACTACCCTAATAGCTGTAGCTACTGTCCAAGTTAGAGTTCCAGCTAACAATGTCGGCTACATTAGTCTTACATATGCCCTCGGCTAACCTAGGGAATATTTCCATAAAAATACCTTCTGAATGCGTTCATATCGTTCCTGTGGATTGCAATAAAATTTCTACCCAGCTCCTTTATGCGATATTGCCCTAACAATCGACCCGGTAACCCATCTCTAAATCTACACCCTCCCCAAAATTTGCTAACGCAGGTCTCTGTGTTAGAGATGATGACTTCGTGTCAATGTGATAGGACATATTTTGAGCAACAAAAGAAACACAATTCTAGCTTTTCATCAAGCCTTTAAATAGAAGACATAATATGGACGCTTACTTTTATGAAGTTTCAATTTTCGAAACGTTGCGTTTCTTTTGCTATCAGTATATGTTGTAAACTTAAGGAACAACGGATCCTGCAACGTGTAAGGGGCAAAGTTCCTGCATGACATACTGCATCATACAATACATTCACCCTTCACCTTTTTGGTGTAGCGGGTGTTCCGCTTCATGGCTAATGTCTCCATACATGACCATATACTGATTTGTTGACTCAGCAAAATAAACCAACACATGACATGTAAGTTCATCATTCGTGCTGGCGTCTTTTAACCTGTTTCGGTTTACAAGTATGGACCTTCTGGCTATACTCACTAACATGCAATTTGTAAATTTTCATGGTAAAATACACCTTTTCAAACAAAAGGGCAACGCTCTGTGACCAGCGAGGAGATAAAATAAAAGGAGGGGGAAGATACCATGATGATATCAGTATTGCAAGGCTGGCCGAGTTTGCTGCCCCTTCCCATACAGATAAAGGGCACTTCATCGTCTGTACAGAGAAGCATGTCGATTCTTAATGCGGACAAATCTGCTTGTTATGAAAAATGGGGGTTGTTTGGGCAATTTAAGCCGTGGTATTGTACAGCACCTGTGAAGAATGCTGGGGTATTAACCTATATTGCTATCCATTTTCACCTTTCCCCTTAACATGGTGTGATATATCGCTCCACATCCGCCAATAACTACAGCGGCTGTACCTATTGGACAAAGGAACACGGCTAGTTAGGGGCAGTTGGGATTTTAAGCAGCGCTAATTGTGTATTTTTGACAGTTATCCCCCTTTGTCATTAATTTGCCACAAGACGCTGACACCACCGACCCTTCCCCATTGGTCAACGGGGTGAGATATATAGTTTAATGCCACCTAGGTAATCCACAAGGACCCCCATGTGAACATCAAACTCTGCAAAGAGGCAAAAGGACGTTGTTCACACACGTTGAGGTGGTCTTAGCTAATGGCCGCGCAAACACTACTACAGTTATCCTTTCTAATACGGTTGAAGTAAACACGCTGTTTACTGTGGCTTCGTATGACCTTTAAAGCAGCGTAAGTAGGCAATGATGAAGACTACACATCGTAACTGCCTGTGTAATATTGTAACGGCACCCCTTTAGGAAGTATTATATTTCACGGGAGCAACTTTCGTGGGAAAGGCAACCAAACTGCTTTGCTATTACTGCAGATAACACACCGGTGCTAAAAGCACAAACTGGCTTGACGTAATGATTCGACAATGATACGACTGTGTCAATAACGCATCGTTGCAAATGCGAAAGCCCAGTCTAACGCAATGCCATTCTTGAGAGTTTCAATGAGAGGCTTACGGTTTGTAATTACAGTATTTATTCAGAATGTGCATAAGGGTCTGTAATTGCACGTGATAATTTAAACCCCTTTTCCTCCCCTTTCAATCTCTGAAATCCTTTGTTCAATCTACTCATATAATTTGCTGGTTCGAATCCATTGGTCCTCAAACTGATTAATTCTCCGCCATTGTAAAATTGCGGTGTGAAGGTCTTTCATCAGTCTATCGTTATGCTCAGCTTATCACATTCTTCACAAGCGTCTTATCAGCCTGATGTAAGCATTACAGCTCGACTTCATTCAGTGGTGTAAGTTCAATAGCTTGGCACCCTTGACCAGGATCAAGCACACGGCGGTGTCAATGGGTACATATCACACACTGGTTATTCTTGAACATGGCTGAGTTAATGTTAAATGTCAGCTGACCTCACCGTGAAAAGTGTCCATATGATATCCCAAAGTAAGTATGCTTCATTTTACGCAGCTTAATGCGTCAAAGTGAGTTAAAATGACTCATCGTAACATCAGCAATGATTTTGCAGTCATTCGCTGCCACCAGTATGCAACCCGTGATCAACAGAATATCGTACTCAAGTGGGAATGGAACCTGTGCCTTCAGTGTGACGCTTTGACCATTAAGCTACGGAACAGTACATATGATGCACAATACTAGCATAAGTATATTTGGTATGAATGAACGACATGATTATACACTGTGAATCACTCTACTCTTTAATTCGTGCCTGATGTGTAGACTCATATTTCCCTGTAAGAGGAATCCAACCAACAGGCGTACACTCCACCCCTTTTGTCTTGAAAGTTTATTAATGACCACTGGAACATTGAAACTCTTCTTAAAACGGGTGAAAATGAATGTGCACCCCACTCTTCAAAACGCTGTATCCGCTTCTGGAACCCGGAACTCTGGTGTTAACTAGTGCACTACTAAGACCACTAAGCGTCCCTTCAAAGACTCAAGTATTTGCACATGTTGTAAACCACGATTACATATATGTACGCGGTGATATATTCAGCTACTACTATAACATATTACGTCTTCGTTAATTTCATGTACCCGGTTCAAATCGAATTCCCAGTACGAAATGCATTGTGCCACGACACAATGCTACATTCTCCATACACGTGGTGAGTGAAGACAAACTTGCCAACACACACGGAAACACGTAATACCATTAACTGTTGAAGCACTCGTACTTCATTCTTACAATGTTGACTCTAAAAGCCGCTAAATGCTTGATCCGACTTCATTGAGAGGGCTGCCCCAACACTTCCACAAGCTTAGGGTTAACCCCGTTACGTCAGGTCATCATGTCGTGAGCTCACCACTCGCCACACTGAGTAGGTGACCCTAAGATGATGGAGTCTTGTACAGCATAGCCGACCAGAGTTATGCAAGGGTTTCCTCGGGTGGCCTGCTCTACCAACATAGCTAATGGCCGTCATGTAACTGTACGCAAAATGATCATTTGTTATGAGTACTGACTGTGTTCACACCATTATGGAACAATTCCTATTTGAATGCAAACAACACAGTGGCCCGTATCAAATGAACATCACACTTAAGAATGTTTGGTTTTGAACCCAACACGTTTTATCTGTGTTCTAGATGTATTTGTAATCCCCCTGAAGGTCCCCGTTAGAATTCGTCTTCAGCAGTCAATGCTTGTCGTAAAAGGCGACTAACGGGATCGGGGGGTCCGGCTTGCTGACCTGGTTAAAACGTCATCGGTATCCCAAGTGCCATGTTCATAATGTTAATCACTAGACTATCTGGTTCCGGATCCTGTATCTTCAGGCCAACGTCATAGGGATGGGATATTGCCGAGGGCGGCGTTAATCAACAACAATATAGAACTGCAGTGATATCAGAGTTGATGCAGTGTTGCAAATGTTTAAGATTCGTGATTTTTTAAAATGACCAAAGAAAGGTCGAAAGAATGTGATTTTTATTTTTAGATTTGATTTCTGGTATTACTTCTACAGATGGTTCCTAAAGTCGTAAATCCGGAATTTTGCCTTATGGTGAATTGCACTTAATGGTATAGGTCACATGTGTGCAAGCAGTCATCTCCTGACCAGGGGCTATTTTGGTTGGGTCATAATCCCGTTTTGGGGACTGGGGTAAAGAGGAAATCAATACGCCATCTGGCGGGGGTCGTGACGTAACGGATCAGAGCAAAGCCTCGTCATTATCCTCAGATGCATTTCACCTGTGACAATACAGGTTATGACATTGTTGGATAATCGCGCAGGACACACATGCTATCTACTCATCTGGAAGATCTACCCTTAATAACAGTGTCCGCGTCCACCTCGCGTGCTGGATTTCGAGGAATTCATGACTTGTAATTCATTGCAACCCGCTATGTTCCATTACCTAGGAGGCGTTGCGGTGGCATCGTGGTTAAATGGATCGTTTGTCATTCCGAAGACCTCTGTCCAATTCCCACCGGCCTACACTTTGTCAAGCCACTTCCCGGTGTACCCCGCTGTGATATTGTGAAATCGTTCTTAAAAGCAGCGTAAAACTATACTCCCTAGCACAGAATATTCCAAACATCTACAAGAGCCTCAGGATATACCCCGACGGAAATGATGTGATATGAATTTTATGCCGTTGCGACGGTATTCCATGTACACCACAGCGCGAGGAAGGAAATGCGTGCAGGTTTTGGGCGTGTACTAGTTTTGTCGAAGTCCACCAGTTTGGTGCTGACTAGAACACACTCAGGGCTCACGGGAATCGAACCTTCAACCAGAGAATGCTGGCGTTACCAACGGATATCACCCTGCACAGCGAATTGCGACACCCTTTAACGACTGGTTCACAATTGTCCCAAATTGTAACAGAAACTGATCAGAGATTTGTATCGGTATTGTCAGCTGGGACAAACCTTCTCATGAAAACCGAGGCACGTACATTACGATGATTCAGCGAAACATTAACTTGGAGATTATTAACGCAGAGTCGTTCTGTCTAAAGGAGGAGACGGTTAGACCAGACATGTTATCAAACACACGTCTCAATAACCGGGTAGAGATAAAACGATTGCAATCAGAACACACGCTAGGATGTGATTATTGAATCGGAGTGCCTTATGTTATAGAGATCGTTATCTTCTATTGTGTTCCCCATCTCAGGTATCCAAAACCCGGGCCGTGCAGGCATTTTCTACTACTTGGTCATTATAGTATTACGTCGGGGTAATCATCCGGGCACCTCAGCCACAGATTGGTATCTACCAATCAGAAGTCTTATACATCCTTAGGGGTCGTTACAAACGTATTGCCGTTATATACTGAGGTGGAATAACTTAATTATCTAACAATTCGTCACGATGGTTTGGGTTGGAGTATACTGTCGTAATGAAGTCAATCACAGACGCATAATGCTCAAGGGGTGACTCTGGAACAAGACTTAGGCAGACATCTTGTCACACGCTCTACGGAATCAGAGTAACAATACATCAAAACACCCCTGGATTTCGAGGACTCCATAATATTAGTTTTCATATAATGATCCGAGACAGTTCCTTTGACACCCACCAGCCTTCGGTGCAAACAGAGGATGTCCAGAAGGAAAGTGACATTTCATACAGATTTTCCGTTATCCCTCAACAAGTACCCAAACTATACCTTCGCATTTTTTTGTGCTTAAGACATACCCTAGGCTATTGTGTGTCCGCCATTTAGTTGAAGTGCGGCGATAAACAACCACCAACTGCAAAAACTATTTATTGTAAAATATAACACAGGGAACTCTTTCAATATTTTCATTCGGATACAAAATACAAACGTTGGTTCAAAAGAAGACCGAAATACTTTTTTCACAAAAAACACACTTTCCGCAGTATGACTTATGAGATCGTCCCCATAGGTGATGACAGCCACTAAGCCTACGCCCCCTCTTCTCGACTCAAACAGTTACGGAAGAGGCTTAACGACATCACCATTGTTTCCTTTGCCAATAAATCCCGATACTGCTCCTCATTTTGCCTCCCTCATCCACACACAACAGCCCGCACTAAGTACCACCAGCAGGTTGATAGCCCTGATCAGAAACTTCAAAGACACCGGTACCACAGGTAGCTAATTAACGACTTCTTAACGTCAACTCGACCTTCTCTGGGTCAGGTCCGGATCAGTAAAATCCGGACAGCGCGAACTATGATATCTTTATCGTCCTTTCAGTCCGTAAAGGAGGTGCGCTGCCCCGAATAACAGTGGTCACTTACTCCCTGACCAAGAGGTCAAGACCAATCAGTCCAAAGGTAATGGTGTCTGATTGTCGTTTGCGAGGGTAAAGTCATGAAAGGCTGTCTGATGCTTGTCTTAGTGGTTGAAGTACTGCTTCGTCACCATGGTCGCGGTTCTGTTTCACTCAATCTTTCACTCACTTGCTTACTCAATTCCATGACCAAATTACTTCCCACGACCTTTCTCTGAGTAATATCTCTCGCATTCAAGTTAGTTAGTCAACACCTATTTCACTGCACATGTAGTTAACACCGGGCAAGAAATGGTCCTATGACTAACGCTGTCTCTAAATATGGATCACTCTGATTCCTTAAACTGAACAGGACCCAAGCCTACCGCAAAGTCTCGGAATATATATATTTTTGATACTAACATACAAACCCATTTAAATTGAAAAAGAGTCTCAGGGAGACCAGACATTCAGAACCTAAAGAAACCCAGACCTTCTTCATTCTTCAGTGTTGCCGAGAGGGCTAGACAGCAGGGGCAATAATGGGGTTCAGGGACTGTGAGACAGAATAAAGGAGCCCCAGTGATAGGGCAGATTCAGACTTGAACCTAAGGAAACGTGGACTCTTTTTTAGGGCTTTAGCACTGTGGACATGACAATGCGGTTCAGGGACTATAATGCGGTTCAGGGACTGTGATACAGGCTAAAGTGATGATGGCTGTAACGGACGACCAAATTTATCGGGTGGTAAAACTCCATGACATGACTGATGGCATGACAACATACCCAAACGGGCTGGATCGTTGTTCATTTCTAGTATTAGCCACTGGATTGTCTTGTCCAGACTGGATTATTTACAGATCAACGGCTGGGTTATTGTTGTAGTCGACGTTCAACAAATGATCCGTGAGGTCAGGGGTCATTTGCATACAGTTGTTTCAATACTGATATTCATAAAGATTGAGCAGTTGGTACCCAAATACGCTGACCTTTGGCTTTTGACTTACATAATGCCTGTATTATCTTGAAATATTCATTAAAACTGAAGCCTCGTCGTTTGCAATAACACCGCAAATCCTTGTCAGTCACGGACAAGCTAATGTCCATTTATTTTAATGACGATTATCAGTGAACCGACAGAAATGATTTCCAGAATGACCGTCTGCTTCAACATGGGGACAGTGGAGATGTCGTCTGCCGGACAAGATCGTCTAGTGATGACCCCTGCGACCTCGTGGACCTTTAAGATGACCAGGACATGGAGAGATCACCCACGCGATCACAACGTAGACCTAGAATGACCATTAACCTTAATGCCCGAACCCTCTGACCGGAGAGTGACCATTAGACTGCTACATTCCATGTCTAGGTACAATTCACAAGTTTCAATTGCAAGCGGATTACACATGCACGCTGGTTATCTGATAACCCCCTATTGATAGAGGTGTGGGGGAACATTCTGTCTAACACTTAGATATGACAGGAATCTTATTGTAGAGCTCTTGACTCCAGTTGTCCCGATATGTATTGAATAATCACGTCAATCCTACGATTTCGAAACTGGGACTCTGAACTCTGATGTACTTTAGTGACCTAAAGTAAACTAACGTTTACCAGCTCTATGGTGAACTTGAGTAAACAGAGATAACAAGTTAAGGGCAATTAGTGCAAAATGGCAAAAGCAAGGTAACGATAAACAGGATCTGCTGGCAATGGTGGTTGTAATTTAATTAACTTAAGTTCATTTAAGTAACCTCAAGACAATACCTGATCTTTTACATGTATGATACCTCAGCATTGGAACAGGTGAAGCGTAGTATGCTCATATTTACACAGATGTATATTACACATATTTACGTCATTCTTTGGTTTCAGGAACGTCTGTTACATACATTCACACATGGTATTTGAGTATTTTCCTTTTATCGCACATGTTGGCTGTCATTCAGGCGCATTTTTAAGGACGTTGATGTTATGAACTTTAAACCACAAAGTTCGTTATCCAACGAAGCAACCGTTCTTAACCAAAATTACAAAAGTGCTATTTACACCTACTTTATAAACTCCCTAGGGAGCTGAAGATAAAAAATGAAAAACGACAATGATCCAATTGTAATATGATGTAATAATGCATCTCTTTGATCATACATAGCGCGTGCATTAATTCGCTTTGAAACTGGGTATTGTGATGTATCTTTGAAACTGATCTACGTGGACAAAAAACGTGTTTGCACAATGACAGCTACCTGCACAGCTGATAACAACACAACCATGTTCACTACTGTACGTCGACACCTCCTCATTAACAATACTGTTATTGCCACACCTTCACGTGGTCCCAACAAGAACCCTACCTGTGTACATGCGCGCTCGTGTTGACACCTGGTTGTCAAATCAGGCTCATCAATCTCTCAATACCTGACGAGAAACAATGTTGCAATTTATCAACCTATCAACCTGTCCGTGCTCCTTGACAAACATGTCATGGTCACGATGACAGTGACAGTATTATACCACGCAACGTCGTAAACAACAGCTACTTGACTTGGTCTAATATTTATCGTATTTCACGGCAGCTTTAAGACGGTGTTGGCCCGCAACTGCACTCCGATGTACACACACTGCGTTAAAGATACGAGGCCGCTTTCACTAAGCAATCATAGCGTGATGACTATCGTATGTCTAAATAATAGCATCACGTTAAGATCAACCACAGTTTGTGTGTCTAGGCTTCGGTCTTAAAATGCAGAATTCATAACCCGATAAAATCATGCATACATCAAAAGGTGAAGTTCATACTTCGGAAACGTCTTTTTTGTAGCTGTTGAAGAATGAATTATGTGATCATCAACTTAACACCGAAAATCTCTTAAATAATGTATTGGCAAATATTTACATTTTAAAGAAATTTTCCTACACTTTAAACAATCTTAAGAGAATAAGTCTTGACTGACATCTATAATGCCATGCTATAAACAAGATCAAGGCACATGTTATATGTTTACAATAAGACTCCATGCAGTGAAGAGTTCAGCGGTTAAGATTTAATCACAACACTACCTTTGATGTTTGACTTAATGGTTTTTATCTTTCATGTTATAGAAAACACACCATAAAGAGTAAAGGCCCATTAACTAAGAAAGTACGTACCCCCAATTACAACAGTCTCTGTAGGTTGAAGCTTAGTCTGTGAAAATACATAATGTAGAAAAACAGGTCCATTTAAACTGCAAAGGAGCCAGTACGTTTCTGAACCGTTGGAAACTCTTAAATCCTTTGGATCTTAGCAGCAGACCCGTGAAACGTGCGGCGTAAAACTAAACTCACACACTCAGTTGGAGCGTAGCATTGCTCAAGGCTGTACTAAATACTTAACCCATGGCTGTTGAAAAGTCAAGAGGCAAATTTAGATAAGCGGTCAGTACAAGGACCTCGGTCTGTTGTTTATTACTTTTGTTTCGAAATTATCAGTTGAACCATTAATTTTTACCTTAGCCACTTGTTCAAGTCTATTTGGGGCAATTTTTGCATTAAGCTCTGGACAGAATTGAAATTGGGAATTAACATGGGTCAGGGACTGAAACAGACTTCCGGTACATGAACCGGTCTCGGGTCAACTGCTGGATTTTGACCGGAAGCAGACACCAAATGACCGGAAGAGATTCACTCCGTCACTCAGTAATTTTTCTGAAAGGTCTTGCTGTGAAATGAAGGTCTTGCTGTGAATTTATGCAATATCAAACAAAGATTTTCTGTATGTATGAAAATATACTTGAATAAAGTGGTATTTAATTCCTGTTGTGCGTATCCAATCGTTCTGTGTGTTACTTACTGAAAATACCATTCAATCCCTGGCGACATTCGTAAGTAGTATCAGATATCGCGGCTCCTTTAAGAGCTGACAACATCAAAGCCACCTATAATGCCTATGACAGGACTGAGCAATTGTCTGTCTCTTTTTGTGGAAATTTCAGAGTCATTTTGAGGCTAACTGTGACAATATGATTCAGAAAAAGACATTTAGATAATGTCCACACCTCTGAACCCCAGGGTAATGATGCACGCGGGCCACTAGAAGAACGCTGTATCTTATTTGTGCAGGCGAGTGTGACAGGTCGCAGCTTACTCCGCTTAGTAGGTCAAAGTAGGAGGAATCACGCAAGCGTTTTGTCTGTCGGCTTCATATAGACGGTGATCGAGTCAAAGTGTCACTTCATGCTTTATTTAGAAACGAGACTTAAGATAGTTACATTGTCATGGAACAATACTGTTAACAACGGCTGTAATGTTACACCAATGGACAGAAAACAGTAAACACATATGTAAATGAGATCATTGTTGAAGAATTATCATTCATCCTTGACATATTTCTGTGAAACAGACTCGCCTTTTGCACCGTTTTCATATAACCCAGGTTGGACTGAACACTTGTAAAACAGTAAAAAAAATTCTCAGCTGGCCCAGACATAGTTCACCCTCGTTTATCCATATTATTATACATCTATCTTTTAATATAGATGTAATAGAATATGGCGATACACACTGGGTGACTGAAGGGGTGATATTATGCGTCATGCATTAAGTGGTGGTTTGAAAGACCCTAGATGTTTGACGTTTCCTGTCCTTGGTGTTTGGTCTTCAACATTCTCGAACAAAGGATTCTCGAAAAGTCATTTCTTTTAAGCTGACATCCAAGTTTCATCAAATCAACAATTGTCAGAAATGACTGTCGTGAAAAATGTTATCAAGGCGTTGATTAAATGCCTCTGACAGATTGACTTCCTTAGTCCGGACAGGAAAGCCAGTGAAATTAGCTATGATTGGACTATTTCATTAAATGGGAATTTATCGATCTTGCATCAGTTCACGTGCCTTCAAAATCACATTTGGACATGGAAGAAAACGTCAAGCGTGTCTGTTAACAGTCGTATGCTCGTCCTCCATTGTCGTCTGCCCAGTGAGTCATTGCATTATTCCACGTTCTCTCTCGGAGTCAGGGTGGCCGGGTCAATTAGGAGATGATTGCTACAAATTCCAATTATGGATAATCGAAAGTTCAACTGGCGTTCACCACACAACTTCATATGCTCTTACACTGGTAGTAAACGGAATAACTTCGCGACGAAAGTTCTCCTATGGCGACTGTGGTAATGGCGGACAAGAAGTTCATTCATGTAACGTGTAAAAAATTACGTGGGTTGACACTCGATGGCACACTTAGAAACAATGAAACACAATGTCCGTAACTTATCAGGACACCCACCCATATTGTTCATAAAACAATAAAGATCATCCTTTAATACTAATCGGATTTGTCTGAATGTCCTTTCAACATTGCAAAATGTCTCTAAAAACTACAGATACTTTCAGAGACTAAACGTCAGCTGGTGTCAATAGCATTTCTTAGTTCAACCTTAGACTACATTAACCACTTGTCAATCACTGACATTGCCGTTGGTTTCAATAACGCGGTCAATATGCCTGGAAGGGTATAATGTATGTACTATGACAAAGACAATGTTATCAATAATGACTTAATCAATTTAATACCTCTTGGTTTCAATTAGAATACCTTTTCATACAAAAAGTTCCATAGCAACGTTTCTGTTACTACCGTAGTTTGACGCTTCCGGTTCCGGTGGTTATAATTACGTCAAATATTTAGAAAAAAAATGTCTGAACAAATACGGAAAACTGAGACAGTTTCTGACTGGGAATGTGTAATGACCTTCTCATCTGTTTGCAAGAGACCTGCCCGTGCGCGTCCAGTGTGTTTAGAGCCTCGATGTGAAGTCAGCCTCGTGCCAGGGATGACTTGACGTGACTAAACCCCCATCTTCAAAGAGAGGTGTAAATTACGCGAATCGGACGGTCCAACAGCGTCCGTCTCCTTTACTGCCACGACAAGCCTCAACTTTGCCGTGCAATTTCACACTAACAATAAGCAAAATAGGAACCATGTTTACTTTATCAAGATTTCTCGTAGGCCAACAGAGTAGACGCAAATAGACAGGACATGCGGCACTGACTAAATGTGACTTATCTTCTCGAGGAGAAATCTCGTCTCGTCTAACCCGTGCCACGAGACTATATTTTTTCGAAGACTAAACGGTTCGGTTTCAACCATTCATGTTTCCTGATCTGTATTAGAAATAAGGCATGCGCACTGGTCATGTTAGTATCGAGCATATTGAGCCGTGTTGTGGACTAGCCTGAAGGTGTAGGGCTACTGTTTGATATAACGATATTTGGCTCAGGGTGGACAATGGTATCGGATGTCGATCATGAGAGTGGGGCTGTCCACTGCTGGTTAGTCCAGCAGTAGGAATGGCAATGTGAGCGTCCATGTACTTCATTGTTCAGATATTGATCACTGAAAATGCTTACGTCGACAAATCGGGAGCATTTCATTGTTTTTGGCTTACGTGTTTATTTTGATAATGGAGACAGTCGGTTGACACTCTGTCGTCGCTTGACAGAATGCCCGTTATAAAATGACCTTGTTGGCATTCTTGTGTCGTAGTGCGTGGTGACACAATGAGCGTATTCACTGCATATACATGTCTGTATTAATGGATAGAGATCACGCATATACCGTTGTCGTCGGTCGAACTACTGATCAGAAAATGTGGCATATTAAACGCGTTTGCGAAAAAGGTTAAATCTGGAATAAGGCTAAAAGCGGCGTAGAACTAAACTCACTCGGAAACAGACCAACATTTATACAGATTTTGAATCTCCCATCTCACCGCGGCTCCATTTCGAAGTAAACCTATTTGCTTGTTTTTACCCAAACAAGACCTTTTCAGAGAATAGGAGTTAGTGTAAATGATACGTATGCTAGATGTGTTGTGCTGCCTGAACACAGATGTAAGCTGGTACAGTTTATTCTTAAAACAAATTCCACCCACCGTGGCACATGTGAACAAATGTATATATACCACGCGAATGTAAACCACGTGCCACGTGCAAACCGGCAATTGTAATATGGGCCACGGGCCGTCATAACGGAAATAGACACCTGTTCTGGCGAACATACTTGCCTGATCATAATGTAACCCCATTGGCTGTGAACGATTAACGTCAGCGTAAGAATGTCATGGAGAGAGACCAAGGCCAAGTTCTATAACACGATTCCAGAGCAATGACCACCCTTTATAGCTGTTCAACATTGCAGTTCCCATCGACCTTGCAGTAGCATCGTTTGTTGAAGAAAGCCGATGTCCACACTAAATCTACATGTCAAACACTAATAAATCCTTGTCTCTACTAAGGAAAGGATTGTGCTATGCATTAAGGTATTTACATATTTATCTAGATACAAAGTCTAGGAATATTTGTTCAAAGTCTTTGAAACAGCTAAGTCACTTCCATCTTTGACACAATTTATTAAACATCTCATCACAACTATATGTACACAAGACACAAGATATTAGCTACTGATAGACGATCTGCCAAATATCTTTATTACACTTTGACCTTACGCTGAGTTCACAATCGCCATCTAAATACTGTTAGACACAATACAGTCCTGGATAGATAAAACTGCCGCAATTGTTGACATTTCTCTTTGTCCCGGGGTTAATAAGCTTACCCTACAACCGGAAGTATCGGGTAGAGGTGCTCGTGCACAATCCGTTTTAGGACCTTGACCCTCTTTAAGTGAGTATTTTCATTCAGATTCGTCATGACACCGTTGCCTGCGTTGAAAGATTTACATCTAAAATAGGCAGTCAATACTGTGATTTATGTTAATTATTTTGCTAAGAAGATTACGATAAACAACAGAATTTACCGAATGGCCCAGACTGGACAAGGATTAAGTGGTGACTACAAATGAAGAGATAGTCGCATTACTTGCAAATTTAACCGTTGTATTTGATCTGAACTACAAGCATATTACCACATGAAATCAGAGACCATATAATATTATATGGTCTCTGATGAAATATAGATGTGTTTCAGTACGTTAAAGCAGAAATCCACATAGAGGTATTGGAATCCGTTTTAAGCTGTAGTTAAGCTGTGGTCGTCTGTTCTTGAGAGGCAGCCATGTCATTGTATCCAAGTCGCCGTTATCTGTCAAGAAACTCTATCATGCATGTACCATCACAGAGGCAAGGGACGACATGGCAGGACGCGCGTCCCGATCACGTGTATAAGATAGGAATTAGAGAGGCAGTGTTTCCAAGTGACACATCTTCACATTCACGGAGCTGAAGAAAATAACAGGAAACATATACACCTGGCTTCCCTTGCACATACATTTATCGATTACGCATCCAAAACCTGAAAAAACAGACACGATATAACTGACTGCAATAACAGACTAGACTCTGTCTGAACATTATATCGTTTGGTAGCGCATTCCAAAAGCGATGACAGTTAAAAGCAGACAAGCTGTAGCCTATACACGAATGTTGCCTATTATTAACTTAAAGTTTGTTCTCTCATCAGTTTACATACCCCGACACAGAAGTACATCTGGCCGGGACTCGGCCGAATCGAGCACGTAATCACTTGAAGATAAATAGTGCAAGAACCCAGAAACATATGAATCTCCTTGTGTTTGCCAGCAAGTATTTCTGTATATAGGTTAGTATAATTATTGTGAGAGGTTAGTGCACGAAGGAAGATAACGCGTGTTTACTCTGTCGTCATTCCCGCCGTCCAGGTTGTCTCTTACATATCCAAAAACATATCAGCCATTCACACCATCGTAGATTTATGAGCCCATACTAAACCAATTCTGAGCAGTAACAGCTTAAACCCATCCCCTTTTCAGTTCTATCACCCAATATACCATTATTTCTAAATATTGCAAGACCTATTCAAGGGCATAATGGTATTCGGCTATCTAGTTGCCTACGGCGCCACTACGGCGTTATAATCTCAATCTGTCCGTTTTCAAAAGGTTAGCCAGACACACCAATAACTAAAATTCCTATGGCTATAAAAAATAATGTCCAGAACTTCTGAGGACTTTGAAGAGTTTTTAATTGTCGTATGGAATATCTGTTTTATTGACCTAAAGGGTCGTATTTGGGTTGGAAACATCTTTGTCCTCTTGGTGCACGCATTGTTTAGCTTCAGTCAACCGACCAGTAGTGCCTATCGAGCAGCCGTTATAACTTTTTTAGACATAAAAGATGAAGGGTTTTACCTCTCCCTACAAAACCAAAGCCCCAGAGGTCCACAATTATTAATTTCAAGGGTCATTACCCGACAAATGAGGGTCCTGGAAAGTAATGAAGTTGTGTAGTGTTCTTATGTAAAACTCGACATACCTTGTCGAGCATTTGGTACGATGAATAGTATCTGCCCTGTCTCACAGCCCAGAACCACGTTATTTTCCCTATTTCCAAGCCTTCTCTACAACTGTCTCAAATGAAGCAAGTCTAGATTTCGCAGGTTCGGGTGTTGTAAATCTCTGGTCTCCCTTGAGGTCCTTTTCAATTTAAATGGCTTTACAATAAAAATTATATATTCACGACTAAGCGTTAGGAAACATGTTTTCGTGCACCCCTCGGGAATTAATTGATTTAATGCATTTGTTTACTGGACACACATTTCCACATATTATCCAGAAATAGTTACAGTATGTATATTCCGAATCATCGTCCGGAAACAGGTTCAAGGCAAGCCCTTGACACAATCCACCATGATTTACCTGTCCGGCATACATCAAAGACGCCGACAACAACAAACTGACACAGTAAAACCTGTTACATGAACCGATTAACCAATTTCTCGCCAACCACATGACATCGGTTGTTTTTCAACTGATCTAAGTATCCTATAGATCATGCTAGATGTAACCCCCGCGGACATGCCCCACCCCCCGGGCACGACTCACCTGAACCCTCCACACCGAGCATGCCCTAATTAGGGGAGGGATGTTATTGTGTTTTCATGAGTATAATTTCCCCAGCATCTGGTGCGGGTGACGAAATCAAGGAGGAGGGCACAGAAATGTGTCACGTGAGAGGAAAGTGTTAGATGGAACAATCAAGCACCTGTGACAGCAATCTTCAAAGACAGAAAACTTAGTTAATATTGCTACATTATATCAATGACTTCTTCTGAACTCAAGCGTGAAATAGAAAACCGCTGGTAAAACAATTGCACCTGTTAAGCAGAAGTCGTTCCAGAAAAAAAATATTTCTAAACAAATTTTCGTTTTCCACAAGACCAAACAGAAACAGGTAACATCTTCAAGAGCAATGCCTTTTAGAAAATGACAACAACTGAGCCATATTGGGTAGTTGAAAAATTGTATTGAATGTATTTCGGAGACATGTTTTATCAGAATCGACTGGTAGAAAGACAAACAAGCATCAAAACACCACGTGTGCTGGTCAGCAAGTGCAATATTTTCACCAAATTCTTTCTCTTCAATGTGTTCAATTGCTTAGAAGACCGTGTATGAAAGTAGCCCGGTATATTATTTAGCGAGGGCGAACCCCTTCAAGTATCAATTGTTCATATCTGTACGCCTGAACCCCTTTCACGGTTGGAGGGGCATAAATGTCCCCTTGACCATCTTTAAATCAACCGAATACCATAACCACAGCAGAATGGACAATGTCCACTGAGCGTCCACACAACGCGGACAGTTGGGGAGAATGGGTGTACGTTCGTTGACAGATTAGTGTCAAGTCCGTTTCATTCTGGGTCGCCATGTCGGGTATTTACGAGTCTGTTTAATCCACGGGTGCTCGACTGATAATGCTTTATTTACACTAACTGACCACTACGCTGACCAACACTAGCCAAACAGTCCAATCAAGCACTACTTGGGAAGGTCCGGATGGACTTTCATGAACGCCATTCATGATGGTCGTATAGCAAACGATGTCAACGAACAATGACCTCACTGAATCTATACGTAAACACAAAGGCATAGGTACAAATACAACATTAACAATGATCTGGATAGAGGTATAGATTTTGAAAACAACTATGACAATCTTACAATGTAGCTTCCGTGCTTTCTTTCTTCTTCACTTGACAATGTGCATTGTGGCTCTTTCTGTTTAAGACGATGTCGGTCAAATCAATTCAAACATGATCTTTAACAGCTCCCAAACACATTATAATACTTTCAATAAACTGAATTCAAAAGAACTGGATACCACAGAGGCTGTAAACTTTTCCTGAACCCATTGTTTTGATGGGTTTTTTTCTCAAAGAGAATCGGTTAAATGAGTTCAAGTGACGTTAAACCTACAACTGCAACATGGAAATTAATTGCCCGAGTTTTAACTGCTTCCTTGTTTTCCCTCTCGGTTAACCATGTCCGGTTTGTACCTAAAATCACGTTTCAAGCCGAAAACTGTGGGACATGGTTATTTTACCTGCTAATGACCTTTTGTCGGCGAACTTCAAAGACAAAAGTAAATATACCATCTCCCAGCTAAAAATGTCCTTCTCTCACGCCTTAACCGACCAGATAATTGAAGAAAAGCTTTTTTGTACACGTTTCTAAAAACATCCAACACACTCTGAAAAAGTTTTTTAATAGGTGCCTTATTTACAAATTCCTCCTCCATATAATGTACCGTCGCATTATTGTACCATTCGCAAACATGGAAATGAAAATAAAGAAAATCTAGTACATGTATTCACAAATCTACATGACTGTAAATACAAACAACCCAGATAGGACAACATGCAAATCCTCTGTCAGCTAGCTTTGTGAGTGAACTTTAACTATGACATAGAACAAGCACTTTAGAGTGGTCTTTTGTACCTAACAACATATGCAAATAAACCATATATAATAATACACAAGTAGCCATCATAAAGGAGGGTTTGAGTCAGTCACGTCTCCAAGGCGTCACAATGCGATCGCTGAGGATATCTTCACATTCCTGCACAGACGACGATAAAATAACTGAACATCAAGCTAACCCGGCACGTTCCGTGCCCAGATCCTCACTCTCAATAAAGAGGTTGCGATAGGTCTGACTCTGTACTTCATCAAATTCTAACCAGATAACCTCTCGTGTTTGACTTATAAACCCGACCTCGTTCGCCTAAAATGACTCACTGACTTGGGGAACATAAATACTACAAATATCCATTATCGTACCATTGTGAACATGCAAATACCCAGAACTAATCAAGCAGTGCTGATTCAATTTGGTGGATATCACATATCACACGTGCAAACATCCAGAAACATCCCTGGCGACGTTGTCAGGTGCACAAAGAACACTGAACCACGCCCATCAGTATCTCCCGTTTGCTGTCGGATGCCTACACTGTCCTGGTCATTTGT